>NW_005871427.1:646518-649737 GCF_000147115.1 Myotis lucifugus | reverse complement strand
TCCCAGGTGCAGCTGGTGCAGTCTGAGCTGAGGTGAGGAAGCCTGGGGCCTCCGTGAAGGTCTCCTGCAAGGCTTCTGGATTCACCTTCGACAGCAACTACATACACTGGGTGCGACAGGCCCCAGGACAGGGGCTTGAGTGGGTGGGGAGGGTTTATCTTAACAATGGAAACACAAAATACGCACAGAAGTTCCAAGGCAGAGTTTCCATAACCAGAGACACGTCCACGAACACAGCCTACATGGAGATCAGCAGCCTGAAAGCCGAGGAAACAGCCATGTATTACTGTGTAAGGGAAACACAGTGAGGAGAAGTCAGTGTGAGCCCAGACACAAACCTCCCAGCAGCAGAGGCTGTGACCACCAGGGGGCAATCAGGGTCCCTGAACACAAGGACCATCCCAGCAGCAGGTGCAGTTGGAGGTTTGGTATGGTATCCCATGTGGTTTCCTCTTCATGACAAAGTTTCCCTCAGGGAACTTCTGGATTCCTGACTCTGGGCTTACCTCTGACTTCTCTGAGTTAGAAAGTCTGTTGTAAACAGAGATAACTTTCTCACGTGGACAAAATATAGAGTGTCTTTCAGACAATTTTGTGTCCAAATGACTATTAATAATCAAATTTGCTGACCAGGATTCCCTAAATCTAACCAGAGGCTCTGCTAACTCTATAGTGCAGCTCCACACAGTACAGGGTCCCATCCTGCCAGCAGCAGGACATGTGGATGCTAAACAGTGACCACCACCGGCACATGGGTGCAAAGCTAGAGAAGAAAGTTCCTGGTCATTGACTTGTCATCACTCTCATAGCATCAATCACAGGTGACACCATGAGGAGGAGGTAGAGGGACACACCATGCCTTGGAATGGATGTCCAGGCTGATATCCCACAGGCAGGGGCACCTTGAAAAGGTTTATATCTTTATGGAGGCGTCTTTTGGGAGAAGGGCAGGCTTTTCAGAAAGTCAGACATGGTTTCCCGGCTTACACAGCTCAGTAGTTGGGCATTGACCTATTAACCAGGAGGTTAGGGTTTGATTATTGGTCAGGGCACATGCTTGGTTTGTGGTCTTCAAACCCAGTGTGGGGTTTGCAGGGAGCACAGATCAATGATTTTCCTTCTTTATTGATGTTTCTATCTCTCTCTCCCTCTCCTTTCCTCTCTGAAATCAATTAAAAATATATGTAAAAAAAGAAAAAAAAGTTTGGATCCCCCAGGTAAGGACACTGGTTAAGGATTTCATTATGGATCAGTGCTGGAGGTGGGGAGGGTCCTGCTCACAGGAGGGGCTTGTGTGGGTTCAATGTCCCACCTGAGGACACAAGGGTGTATCCCCACTTTCTTAGTTTTCCATGTGCCAAGCAAGAGAGGGAGGGATGAACTTTAACATGTCATCGTCAAACATCACAAATAGAGCCTGGGAAAGAACCAAGAATGGCGGGTAGGTAAACTCCTCGTTACCTCCCATAACCACTTGAAAATTACAACTAAAATACAGAACAATCATCATTCAGAACAGCCTGAACATTGGCTGAATGCAAGTCCTACAACTAGAGAAGGAAGAAGAACTCACCTTGAGACTGGTAAGAGGGGTGGAGGCTGGGAATGGGCTGGTCTGCCACCCAACTGTGCCATTTTTTTATTTGGGAGGGAGATCATATTTGTAGAGGACACCCATGATGAGCACAGGGTCCCTGCGCCACATCAGACTCCCATCCCAGGGCTGCAGAGGTGGGAGGAGAAGTCCCTGTCACTTTGGGTTGTAAATACCAGCAGGGATTGTGGTTGAGTGACAGGGAGGCTGCTGGAATCACAGGTGTTCCTCTTAAAGGGCTGGCACAGGAACTCACAGGGTTCCATTTCGTCTGAGCCCCAGGGCCAGGAGACCCAGACTCTTATGGGGAGGAATTGGATGGTGTGGCATAGGGACAGGGACTCCAGGACAGCTTTCTCCCAGACTGGGGTACTCACAGGACTTATTGTTCCTATGCTGGGACCTCCCATTTCCCTGGGCTGACTGGCAGCCATATCTAAGTTTCCATCAGCATAGAGCACACAGTTTGCTCTGTCCTGGTGATTCCTTGAGACCCCACCCCATCCAATTTGCAGCCCCATCCAAGCTGTTTGCAGCAGCTTTTGCATATGAATGGCCTGTCCTGACTTTGCTAAAATATCTCAAACAAGCTGCAGCTGGGGACAGCATACCCCAAACCTATCCATAAAAGGCCCAGGACCTTGCACAAGCACCAGCCTGCCTTGCTTCACAGCCAGGCCTCACTTGGGCATCTCCAGGCCCAATACAAATAGCAAATAGCAGCCTTCTGCAGATCTCTCTATAGCTCCTGCTGGGTTGCTTCAGGAAGAGGCTGACTTTGCACCTGCCTGGAGACCCCAGAGCCAGTGAAGCCAGCAGATAGTTTCAGAACATAGCAGATTACAACTCTACACAGTCACAAGCAACACACTCAAGGGGCAGACTCAGTGAGCACCAGAGTCCCACTGAAGCAAAGCCCTATTCCATAGGAGTGTCTCCTGCACAGCAGTTCTCCCACTGTAGTCACAGCTGGACCCTACTGCCAGTTGGCCTGGAGGTCAATTCCTCCAAGTGACGCCAGTAGCAATCAAAGCTAAAATACAAGACTATGCACACAGCCCACACAGCTCAGGTGACTGGAGAGGCTGAACTACTGGGCCCTACAGGACACCTACTACACAAGGCCACTGTGCCAACTCCAGGAGACATAGCAGCTCTACTCAATACATAGAAACAAATGCAGGGAAACAGCCAATATGCGAGACAAAGAAACATGTCACAAATGAAAAAAATGGAAGCAAACTACTGGATACAGAGTTCAAAACCATGGTTATAAGGTTACTCAAGAATCTTCATGAGACTTTTAAGGATCTTAGTAAGAATGTCAAAAACATGAAAAAGGAAGAGTCAGAAATTAAGCATACACTAACTGAAATAAAGAATAATTTACATGGATTCAACAATAGAGTAGAGGATTCCAGGAATCATATCAGAGGTAAAGACAAATAGAGACTCTTAAAAGCACAAGAGAAAAGCAGACTGTCAGCTGATTTCTCAACAGGAATTTTGCAGGCGAGATGTGAGTGGCAAGAAATATTCTAACTGATGAATGATAAGGACCTACAACCTAGATTACTCTACTCAGCCCAGCTCTCATTTAGATTTGAGGACCAGATAAAGAGTTT
>NW_005871427.1:643559-645490 GCF_000147115.1 Myotis lucifugus | reverse complement strand
AGTCATCAGCTTGTTCTGAAGGACTTGAGTCAGCTTTCTGCTCCACAGACCAGGAGCTCCCTCAGATGAGAGGATCTCAGTGGGGGAGCTCTATTGGAGCAGCCTCCCAACTGAATGGGGTTGTGATTAGATCCTTTAGTTGCTGCTACGGATGATGCATGTGTCCCTCCAATATTCCCACATTAAAACCTAATTCCAAGGAGATGGTGGTAGGAGGTGGGGCCTGGGGATCTACTCAGGTCTTGAGGGTGGAGTTCTCATGAGTGGGATTAGTGCCCTTAAAACAGAGGGCTGGGGAAGCTCCCTTGGTCCATCCACCTCTGAAATTCCAGCAAGAAATCAGCCACTAGGTCATGAGTCCTCAAAAGAAACTCTATCTGCCAGGATCCAGTGTTGGAGACTGGGTGTAAGCTGACAAGGTCCTTGCACCTGAAGGGGCTAGCAAGGCTGGGACCCTTATCCACACAGTTTTCCCAGACTTTTTTAGATGGTGATTATCAGTAGAATGAGAGCAACCTTTGTAGAATGAGAACAGCCTTTCATGGCTTACCAAGAAGTCTGTAACTATTTACTGAGATTTACTGTACCAAGAACTTGTCCTTCTGCTCTGTCCCTCCCTTAGAGATTAAGAGGAACAAAGAATACATTCCTCTTGACAGACCTCCTATTCAGTATAAAAGGCGTTAAGTGCTTAATAAACTTGCTGCAGTTCCTCAAATGAGCTGTAGTCCTCCCAATCCTGCTTTCCTGTCTTTCTTAATTTTCTCAATTCCAACCTCCCTACCTCAGCCCGGCTCAACCTGTCAGGCTGGCCCTGACAAACTGGCACCAGAACAGGGACTGAGGACTTGGGAAGCAGACGGTGAGGAACTCCTCCAGATAAAGAGTGCACTCGTTAAGGTAAGGGAGGAGAAATTTTTTAATAGTCGGGAGTAAAGCATGGGACAGTTAGAATCTAGAGAAAAGCCCTTTATGGCCAAATGTTAAAGTCTATGCTCAATAGTAAAAGAACTAAGGTTAATGACAAGCAAGTAGAAAAAATTTTAAAATTCATTCAGGAGGTCTGTCCTTGGTTTCCTGAGGAAGGAACCGTTAACTTAGAAACGTGGCAGAAAGTTGGAGAACAAATGTGCAATCATTATAAAGCCCTTGGGCCAAGTAAGACCCCGGGTAATACATTTTCCTTATGGAATTTGATACGGGATTGTTTAAATCCCAGGCATGACCATAATCAACTGTCTCTTAAGCCAGGAACAAAAGAGAAGCAGTGTGATGGCACAAAACAGGGGCATTGTCTGTTTATCCTCCTGTCCCTGTGCCGTCTCAAGGCCAGCTGGCTGCACAGCACCCAGGCCTGCCCCAGGGAGCAAATCTGATACAAGAGTTATTCTGAGCAACCCCCGGAAGTGCCGGGGTTGGACCTTGGATCCATAGGGACGAGACATTCTGTCTACCCTGGGTGTTGCCCTTGCCTACTTAAATAAACAAAATATTATTAGATTTAGAACCTGGGGATGAGATTGTTCCTCCCACATGGAGAAGAAATGATGATTTCCTTGCATTTCCGATATAGCTGCAGCAAATGCCACCAGATCTGCAACAATATCCCCAATATTCAAATGGTTAATGCAAAAAAAGGGGGGGGCGTTGGCAGGGAGAGCAGGGAGAGAGAGTTCTATGTCAATTTTTACTTATCTGAACTATGCTGGACTCAAGGCCACACGCTCCTACTAAGCACAACAAGTTTTTTTCTGTCCTGTTTTGTTCTCTTTAACCCTTCCAATACTAAATTAGACTGATACAATATACTTAAAATTTCACAAGAATTGAATCAAACTGTGTTTTATCATAATGAGTCCTCTCAGTCTTGGGATCCTGCATGGATCCTACGATGGGAGAGAGGGTATGCTTATATTTCCACAGGTAAAGAA
>NW_005871427.1:600766-642507 GCF_000147115.1 Myotis lucifugus | reverse complement strand
TCATCTCCAGGGATCTGTTGCTGGAATTTGTTGAGATTAGTGGCAGTTCTATTGGAGTTTACTCCTCATACAAATAGTCTCTTCCCCGCTTCTACTTCATTCTCTCTTTTCGCTCTTTTTTTTTCTTTTTTTCCCCCCTCTTTTTTCCCAATTCTATTTTTGCACTCCTTTTTTGTTTGTTTTTTTCTTATTTTTCTTTTCTTTTCTCTCTTTTGTCTTCTTCTCTTCTTTCTTCCTTGTCCGCTAATTCTCTTAATTCGGGTGGTCACCTTTATTTGGGGTTATTAATATCGTGAATACACTTGTGTTCAGTGCCTGGTACGTTGTGCCTTGTTGTGTTGTATTTTGTGCCTTTAAATCAACGCAGCAGATCCAAGCAACAGCAGCCCCCTGATCACTACAGCCTCCTGATCACCACACCCTCTGTCTGAGGAACAGCAGCTGTACGTGAAGCCTCCCCCCACCAGCCAGAAGAGCCACCACAGCTGTGAACAGCACCCACCAGAGGAGCTGCTGCTAACTGAGGATCAGCTGCTACCGCAACCACCCAAGGAGAAACCACAGCCAAAGGAGCCACTGCCACCCAGGGAGCAGCCACTGAACGACTCAACATCTAGATATGTCAGTGAGATCAAACATGGACAGGCAAAGAAACCCCCAAAGGAAAGAAAAGGAGGACTCGCCAGAAAAGCAGCTGAGTGAGACAGAGGCATGCAACATGACAGAAAAAGAATTCAGAACAAGGGTCCTAGCGTGCATAAACCGGATGGAGGAAAAAATCAACAACATATGCAAGAAGCAAGATGAAACAGATGAAAAAATCAACTACTTATGCAAGAAGCAAGAAGAAACAGATGAAAAAATCAATAACATATGCAAGACCCAAGAAGAAATGAAGAGCGATATAGCTGCAATAAAAAACACCATTGAAAGCATCAACAGTAGACTAGGAGAAGCGGAGGACCAAATTAGTGAATTAGAAGACAAGGAAGCAAAAAACACCCAAACTGTACTGCAATTGGAGAAAAAAATTAAAAGACAGGAGGAGACCCTAAGGGAGCTCTGGGACAATATGAAACGAAACAACTTACGAATAATAGGGGTGCCAGAACAACAGAAAGAGGAACAAGGGTTAGAAAACCTACTCGAAGAAATAATATCAGAAAACTTCCCTGAGGTGGGGAAGAAAAAAGTCACACAAGCACAGAGAGTCCCAAACAAGGTGAACCCGAAAAGACCCACACCAAGACACATCATAATTACCATGGCAAATGTTCAGGACAAAGAGAGAATCTTACAGGCTGCAAGAGAGAGACGGAAAGTTACATACAAGGGATCTCCCATTAGACTATCAAATGATTTCTCAACAGAAACACATCAGGCCAGAAAAGAATGGACAGAAATTTACAAAGTGATCCAAAGCAAAGGACTGAATCCAAGAATACTCTATCCAGCAAGGCTATCATTCAAAATTGAAGGGGAAATAAGAAGCTTCACAGACAAAAAAGGGCTAAGGGAGTTTATCACCACCAAGCCAGCAATGCAAGAAATGCTAAAGGGACTGGTGTAAAAAGAAGAAATAACAAGCTCAGAAAGAAAACAGCCACACACACAAAAAGAAATGGCTACAAACAAGTACCTTTCAATAATAACTTTAAATGTAAATGGACTAAATGCTCCAACCAAAAGACATCCAGTGGCTGAATGGATAAAAAAACATGACCCATACATTTGCTGTCTACAAGAGACCCACCTCATTAGAAGGGACTCACACAGACTGAAATTGAAGGGATGGAAAAATATCTTTCAGGCAAATGGAAAGGAAAAGAAAGCTGGGGTAGCAATACTTATATCGGACAAAATAGACCTCAAAGTGAAGGCCATAACCAGAGATAAGGAAGGCCACTTCATAAAACTAAAGGGATCAATACAACAAGAAGATATAACCCTGGTAAACATTTATGCACCCAATGCAGGAGCATCCAAATACATAAAAAAACTCCTGGAAGATATCAAAGGAGAGATCGAAAACAATACAATCATAGTAGGGGACTTTAATACACCACTGACATCTCTGGATAAATCCTCTAGACAAACAATCAGCAAAGAAAGAGCAACCCTAAATGACGCACTTGATCAGATGGACTTAATTGACATCTTCAGAACACTTCACCCCAAAGCCACGGAATATACATTCTACTCAAGGGCTCATAAGACATATTCAAAAATAGACCACATATTGGGTCACAAACAGTCTCCCCAAATTCAAGAAGATTGAAATCATACCAAGCATCTTCTCAGATCACGATGGCATAATATTAGAAACGAACTACAAAAAAAACAACCCAAAATACTCAAACACTTGGAAGCTGAATAGCATGTTATTAAATATTGATTGGGTTACCAATGAGATCAAAGAAGAAATTAAAAGCATCCTGGAAACTAATGACAATGAAAACACAACAATCCAAAACCTATGGGACGCAATGAAAGCAGTCCTGAGAGGGAAGTTTATAGCTCTACAGTCCTATCTCAAAAAGCAAGAAAAAATGGTAGTAAATCATCTAACTCTACAACTCAAAGAATTAGAAAGAGAGCAAAAAGCAAACCCGAGTGAGCAGAAGGAAGGAGATAATAAAGATTAGAGCAGAAATAAATGACATAGAGACCAAAAAGATATTACAGAAAATCAATGAAACCAAGAGCTGGTTCTTTGAAAGGATAAACAAGATTGACAAACCTCTAGCCAGGCTCACCAAGAAGCAAAGAGAGAGGACCCAAATAAACAAAATCAGAAACGATAGAGGCGAAATAACAACAGACCCCACAAAAATACAAATGATTGTTAAAAAATACTATGGACAGCTCTACTCCAACAAACTAGACAACCTGGAGGAAATGGACAAATTCCTAGAAAAATACAACATTCCAAAACTCAATCAGGAAGAATCTAAAAATCTCAGTAGGCCAATAACTATGGAAGAAATTGAAGCAGTCATCAGAAAGCTTCCAGCAAACAAAAGCCCAGGACCAGACGGCTTCACAGGGGAGTTTTACCAAACATTCAAGGAAGAACTAAAACCTACTCTCCTCAGACTACTACAAAAAATTCAAGAGGAAGGAACACTTCCAAGCTCATTCTATGAAGCCAGCATCACCCTAATACCAAAACCAGGTAAAGACAACACAATGAAAGAGAATTACAGGCCAATATCCCTCATGAACATAGATGCCAAAATCCTCAACAAAATCTTAGCAAATAGGATCCAGCAGTACATCAGAAAGATCATACACCATGACCAAGTAGGATTTATCCCAGGGATGCAAGGATGGTACAATATACGCAAATCAATAAACGTGATACATCACATCACATAAACAAATTGAAAGAAAAAAACCACATGGTCATATCAATTGATGCAGAAAAAGCATTTGACAAAATCCAACACCCATTTTTGATAAAAACTCTCAGCATGGTGGGAGTAGAAGGATCATACCTCAACATAATAAAAGCCATATATGACAGGCCCACAACCAACATCATACTCAATGGACAAAAACTAACACCATTTCCCCTAAGAACAGGAACAAGACAAGGATGCCCACTCTCACCACTCCTGTTCAACATAGTCCTGGAAGTATTAGCCATTGCAATTAGACAAGAAGAAGAAATAAAAGGCATCCAAATTGGAAAAGAGGAAGTAAAACTGTCCTTATTTGCAGACGACATGATATTATACATACAAAACCCTAGAGACTCCTTCAAAAAACTACTGGACTTAATACATGAATTTGGCAAAGTAGCAGGATACAAAATTAATGCCAAGAAATCTGAGGCATTTCTATACACCAATAGTGAACTTTCAGAAAGAGAGACTAGAAAAACAATCCCATTTACCATCACACCAAAAAAATTAAGCTACCTAGGAATAAGCTTAACTAAAGAGGTAAAAGACCTCTACTCAGAAAACTACAGGACGTTGAAAAAAGAGATAGAGGAAGACATAAACAGATGGAAGAACATACCGTGTTCATGGATTGGTAGAATCAACATCATCAAAATGTCCATACTACTCAAAGTAATCTATAAATTCAATGCACTTCCCATTAAAATACCAATGGCATACTTCACAGATCTAGAACGAACTCTCCAAAAATTCATCTGGAATAAAAAAAGACCCCGAATAGCTGCAGCAATCCTGAGAAAGAACAAAGTAGGTGGGATCTCAATACCAGATATCAAACTGTATTACAAAGCCACTGTTATCAAAACTGCCTGGTACTGGCACAAGAACAGACATATAGATCAATGGAATAGAATAGAGACCCCAGAAATTGGCCCGAACCAATATGCTCAATTAATATTTGACAAAGGAGGCAGGAACATACAATGGAGCCAAGATAGTCTCTTCAATAAATGGTGTTGGGAAAATTGGACAGATATATGCAAGAAAATGAAACTAGACCACCAACTTACACCATACACAAAAATAAACTCAAAATGGATAAAGGACTTAAATGTACGACAGGAAACCATAAAAATTCTAGAAGAATCCAAAGGCAACAAAATCTCAGACATATGCCGAAGCAATTTCTTGACTGATACAGCTCCTAGGGCAGTTGAAACTAAAGAGAAAATGAACAAATGGGACTACATCAAAATAAAAAGCTTCTGCACAGCAAAAGAAACCATCAACAAAACAACAAGAAAACCCACTGCGTGGGAAAACATATTTGCCAACATCATATCTGATAAGGGCCTTATCTCCAAAATTTATAGGGAACTCATACAACTTAACAAAAAGAAGATAAACAATCCAATCAAAAAATGGGCATAGGACCTAAATAGACACCTTTCAAAAGAGGACATTCAGAAAGCCAAGAGACATATGAAAACATGCTCAAAGTCACTAATCATCCGAGAGATGCAAATCAAAACAACAATGAGGTACCATCTTACACCTGTCAGACTGGCTATCATCAACAAATCAACAAACGACAAGTGCTGGAGAGGATGTGGAGAAAAAGGAACACTTGTGCACTGCTGGTGGGAATGCAGACTGGTGCAGCCATTATGGAAGACAGTATGGAGTTTCCTCAAAAAACTAAAATGGAAATCCCATTTGACCCTGTGATCCCACTTCTAGGAATATATCCCAAGAAAACAGAAACACCAATCAGAAAGGATATATGCACCCATATGTTCATAGCAGCACAATTCACCATAGCTAAGATCTGGAAACAGCCTAAGTGCCCATCAGCAGATGAATGGATTAGAAAACTGTGGTACATCTACACGATGGAATACTATGCTGCTGTAAAAAAGAAGAAACTCTTACAATTTGCAACGGCATGGATGGAGCTGGAGAGCATTATGCTAAGTGAAATAAGCCAGTCAATGAAGGAAAAATACCACATGATCTCACTCATTCATGGATAATAGAGACCATTATAAACTTTTGAACAATGATAGATACAGAGGCAGAGCTGCCTCACACAGATTGTCAAACTGCAGCGTGAAGGCCGGGGAGGGTTGGGGCGCAGGAGGGAGGGGGGTAAGAGATCAACTGAAGGACTTGTATGCATGCATATGAGCATAACCAACGGACATAAGACACTGGGGGGTAGGGGAAGCCGGGGTATTGTCAAGGGCGGGGGGAAAAAAGGACACATATGTAATACCCTTTGTAATGCTTTAAGCAATAAAAAAAATTAAAAAAAAAACAAAAAACAAAAAAAAAACAGCATCCTGGCTTCTGGGAGCCCAACCTCTGGTCTCCCACCTGCCTGACCACCACGGATTCCAAGGTACCAAGTTCAGGAAAAAAATCAAGACAGACTCAGACATGTGGCTCTGGAGCAGGGAAACACACCCACCACCTTCCATGAAGTCTGTTCAGCTCCTCCTCCTTAGGGGAGATTCTAGAGCCCCAATTTCCTGATTCCACCTGAGACTCTTTAACACACTGGGCCTTTCCCATTACTGATGGTAACAGCCAGCTGGCAGGTGGAAGCAGGCAGACAAGGATCCAGGGGTGCCTCGCCACATTTGCTGACACACCTATGGGCCCTGTGGTGGTGAACACCACCCTTGGAGCTCACCTTGGTTCTTCCTGAACACATCCAAGCACAGCAGAGGCAGCCACAAATGGTGGGTCACCTGTATCTTCAAACTGGTTGCCAGAGCTAACCATAGACAACATGTAAGATCAGCTTTCACCGGAGAACCTCCCAAGGTGCCCAACAGCACACTCAGTGGCCATCATCCCACAACATTGGAGCAGCATCCAACAAGCTCCACACACATTATATCCAAAGGGAGATCACAGCAGGCACTACACACTCTGCTGAGGTGAACCCCAATTTTTTTATTCTTTTTATTCTTTGCATTATATTTTCTTTTCTATTTTTCCCTTCACTCTCTTTTCTTTCTTATTTTTCTCTTTTCTTTCCTTATTCTACTTTTCTCTTTTCCCATTTTCATTCCTTATTCCTTATTTTTCCTTCTTTACTTTTATATTTTTTTATAATTCTTTTCACTTCTTATACTGTTTTTTTTTCTTATACTTTTTTTTGTCTTTTCTTATTTTTTGTTGTTGCTTTTGGTGGTGGTGGTTTTTTGTTTTGTTTTTGTATTGTATTCTTTGGTATTGTCAGCACTTGTACATTAGTTTCCATAATGTAGTCTGGTTTGAGCTTCAGAGTCAGCCTGTCTGAAGGTCAATGCCAGCCATGAATGAGCCAACAGAAATCAAGACCAAATTATAACAAGAGGGTTCACATAACCCACATAGGGACATTCCAGAGCATCCAGCTCCAGATATTAAGGAGACTATACCAATGGGGCTCACAGGACACCAAGTACCTAAGGCCTCCTCACAAAGAGTTGGAGTCATACCAGTTCTATCTGATACATAGGAAGGAACACAATGAGACAGCCATATTGGAGAGACAAGGAAACAGGCCCCAAAACAAACAAGAGGAGTCTCCGGAACACAAGCTAAATCAAATTGAGGCAAGCTATTTATTAGC
Organism: Myotis lucifugus; assembly: GCF_000147115.1. Lineage (NCBI taxonomy): Eukaryota > Metazoa > Chordata > Mammalia > Chiroptera > Vespertilionidae > Myotis > Myotis lucifugus. The sequence goes on along the minus strand of NW_005871427.1, from coordinate 635,475 downwards.
TATAGAGTTCTAAGCAATGGTTATAAGGATGTTCAAGAAACTTGGTGAGAATTATAAGGAACTCAATGGGAACTACAATGGAATGAAAAACTCCATAAAACTATGAATAAGAACCCATTAGAAATTAAGAATACCATATCTGACATTAAAAATACACTGGAAGGAATAAAAAGTACATTTGATGAAGCAGAACATCAAATCAGTGATTAAGAAGAAAAACAAACAAAAAAAACACACAGAAAAAAGATCAAAAAAAGATCCTTCCACACTTGGAGCTCTATATCCAGAGGCCTGCTGACTCTCCCTAGCCATTCCCACAGCGTTAACTACAGAGCAGACCTTGTAAAACCCACCTGCGCCCCTTCATCCACCAGCACCCTTATCACATGTCCATCTCTCTGTGGACACCCCCAGGTCAGGTCACAGACAGGAGACCTGATGCTGAGCTGGGACATGGTGACAGTGGTCCAAAGGACACATGCAGACATGAAGGTTTCCAATAACAACATTTTCCTGAACCAAATATGGTCATTCCTAAATCATTACCCACATCTTCCCCTAAACACAGTTTTCTCTCCTGGTTCTTTGTACATGTCCCCTGGAGCATTTAGGTCCACTGGGGAGGACACAAGCCTGGATGAAAGGAGTAATTGTTAGCAGACATGCACTCTTGGACATGTCACACTCTGGGACCTTGTCGTTTATGTCAGAGTCTAACCCCAAAGATAACTATATAGCAGGAGGACATGCAAATAGGGTTCCCTCTGCTCATAAAAAGCAGCCCAGCCCTGACCCTGTAGCTCTGGGACAGGAGTCCAGCCCCAGAATCCCCAGGTGTTCCCATTCCCTGATCAGGAGTGAACACAGACCACTCACCATGGGGTTGGGGCTCAGCTGGATTTTCCTTGTTTCTCTTTTAAGAGGTAATTTAAGGATAACAAAAGACACTGAGTATGTGAGTGGACATGAGTGAGAGAAACAGTGGACGTGTGAGAGTTTCCTGACCAGGATATCTTTGTGTTTGCAGGTGTCCAGTGTGAGGTGCAGCTGGTGGAGTCTGGGGGAGGCTTGGTGCAGACTGGGGGGTCTCTGAGACTCTCCTGTGCAGCCTCTGGATTCACCTTCAGTAGCTACTGGATGAACTGGGTCCGCCAGGCTCCAGGGAAGGGGCTGGAGTGGGTTTCTACTATTACTCATACTGATGGTAGCACATACTACCCAGACTCTGTGAAAGGCCGATTCACTATTTCCAGAGACAACACCAAGAACATGCTGTATCTGCAAATGAACAGCCTGAGATCTGAAGACACGGCTGTGTATTACTGTGCAAGACACACAATGAGGGGAAGTCAGTGTGAGCCCAGATACAAACCTCCCTGCAGGAGAGGCTGCGACCACCAGGGGACACACAAGGTCCCTGATCACAAGGACCATCCCAGCAGCAGGTACACTTGGAGGTTTGGGCTGGTTTCCTGTGTGGTTTCCTCTTCATGCCACAGTTTCTCTCAGAGAACCTCTGAATTCCTGGTTCTTTGTTTAAATCTGATGTCTCTATGTTAGAAATGTCTATTGCAATCAGAGACAACTTTCTCACGTGGACAAACCACAGATTGTCTCTTTCAGACACTCTTGTGCCAAGTACCAATTAATGATGAAGTCTTCTGTCCAACTGAGTTAAATGCAACCAGCAATGCTGCTGATTCAACACTGCAGCTCAGCCCCACACAGCTCAGGATCCCAACCAGGCAGCAGAAGGCACGAGTGTCTTGGACAGTGGGCACCAGAGGAGTGTGACCCCAATGCCAATGAAGAAAGTCCTTGGTGGTGAAGGTCATTGACTTGTGATCATGATCATAGCACTGAGAGCAGGTGACACCAGACAGAGGCACAGGGACTCACAGCAGCTTGGTACAGATGTCCAGGCTGATGAAAAGCCCACACACCAAGGGGACATAGAATGTTTATTGTGCACAGAGTTGAAACCTCTGGGATGCTAGGGAAGTCAGACCTGCTTTGATGGAGCCAGGAAAGAAGACTGGCTTGGTGCTTTTATTTTGTTGAGGTTCTGGGGAAGGAGGAGGAATTCTGCTCCCAGGGGCTTCTGTGGTTTTAACCTCCCAATGACATCTAAAGACAAAACCAGGATTTCTTATCATATTTCTCCTGATGATGGATGGAGAAGAAGTAAGAATAAGCTATCAGTTGTCAGCAGTCAAACAAAAAATAAAATAGAGTATGGCTACCGATTTTACTTAACAACTTTACAAAATAAACAAAAATTGAGATAAAGTGTCATGTGTTCAAAAAACAGGTCTACAGAAAATGAGAACAATAATTATATGTAACCAAATGAGGATGATGAAAGTGATGATGATGATGATGATGATTTCATTGGTGAGGGTGGTTATGATGGTATTGATGAAGATGATAGAATTGGACACTGGTTTTAGTCCAATGTCTTGATGGGAATATGTACTTCATTTAAGGTCATCAGTTTTAAGAAGGCCTTGTGTCAACTTACAGTTGGGCCATTGGGGTTTCACTTTCCCAATAATAACCAAAGAGGAGATGCCTTCTTTTCTTTTCTATAAAAAGCCATTGTGTGTGGAAAACCCCAATGTCTATAGAAAATGAGAAGAATGATTATAGTAAACAAATGGTGATGATGGTGATGACAATGATGATGATGATGATGATCACTACGAAGGCCTGAGACACAGGTCTTGGTCTAATCAAATGATGGCTCCTAATATAGACACACGATCACCATGGGTCCCAGTGAGGGGTGTCCACACTTCCCTGCAAGTATTGAAAGAGTTCATAAATGGGGCCCCAATGAATCATGAAGCTTGGATGATCCATGGTGAGACCATGTGACTAATAACTCCAAAGGTGTCCAAGTGCAGATCCCCTGGACCTGGGAAAGTGTTACCTTCTAGAATAGAGACACTGTGAGAATGTGCATGTGGGAAACAGGGATCCCCTTCCCACCAGTTTGCAATGACATGTTCCTTATTGCTCTTGATCCCTGCCTGCATGATCTTTAACATGTCCATTTCTAAAAAACTTCTGTTCATCATTATTCAGGTGTTTACTATGATGATACAAGCTGCCTCTATCGTGCCCTGCACTTCCTTCTGGGCCTTCACTGGAGGAGGCTTTAAACCCATATGTCCAGTAACTTTGTCCATGAACATCAGGAACATTTCTGTCATGTGACTCAAACAAATCCAGCTTCCTCCCCTCATCCAGTTCCATGTTCACGTCCAGATTTATGGGTAGTTCTCCAGCAGTGCTCCTCTCTGGTACCAGAACCTGCTCCAGTGCCGGTGGCTGATGTAGCCAATCCACATGGACAGTGGAGGCTCAGCATTTTCTGGGGAGTTCTTTGTAAAATCACCCCAAACAGGTCCCAATAAAGAAATTATTGTTAAATTATCCTTGGTTAAAATTAAAGTATTTTTTTTCTCCCAAAGGTTCCATTGAGAAAATTAAAACACACACATAAATATGAGGAATATATTACTAAATCATATGTCTGATGGGAGAATGTACTATATATATATATATATATATATATATATATATATATATATATATATATATATATATATATATAAGGATGTTATAGGTTTGTGGGAGAGCCCAGCATCCTCTGACCAGATTGACCTACCAAGAGAAGGCCATAAGGAGGCTGGGAGTGAGGGATTCCTCTCAGGTTTGAGGTTTCCTTTCCTGTAGGAAATTCTCTGGTGGGAATTCTCTTCACTCACCTCCCTCTGAGCCACAACATCACTGATAACACTAGACTGAGGAAATAGATCAATCTCCTTGCATCACCATTTCAACATAGGAATGATTCTGAGTTGGGCACATTCATGATCACTGCTTTTATTTCTTATTTTTTTATCCACTTAAAGCCATGACTCTTTCTGATGTAACTAGTTTGGGGTCTTTGCAATAGGCTATAGGCTTGCATAAAGGAAGAGTTTTCACAGGGAGCTGTAGACAAAAACACCAAATTTATAAAATCCAGAGTCAAGAATGTCTCACCTGCCTGTGCTTGGGAGATAGTTTCTCAGATGAAAATATCATCATAAATTAAGATATATGATATGAGAATAGCTGTCCTTTATATTTTTCACAACAGTAAGAAATTTTTTATAAAACCAAATTTAAAAATTTGGAAATGTGGATACAATATGATTTTGAAATTCAGAAATGGTTGGAACAAATGGTAATCCTTTTCACATCTGTTTAAAAGATGCATGAGAAGTTACAACTGTAACCTACTCATCTAGTCCACAATTTCCTCTTATGCTCAGAGAGTTTAGGCCATTTTTTATTTAATTCCAATGTGCTTCATGACCCATGTGGTCCCCAGTCCCTGATTTACATGCTCAGTGAGGTCAAGGGAAGAGATGCCCCCATACAGGCCCCAGAATGACCAGGGAGGTCAGACCTCAGTCCCTACACTTATAGGAAAGGCTGCCCCACATGCAAATTTCTGTTCAAGCTCCAGGGTACATCCTCTCCTGGACTGTGCAGGCTCACATCTCTCTCCTCACACAGGGCTGAGGTCTCTGGGAAGGCAGAGCTGTGGTCTAGAAGAAGATGAGACTGCTGGGTCTTCTTCTGTGCCTGGTGACAGCCCCCCAAGGTGAGGGTCTCAATGGTCAGAAGGGTCATGGTATGGCTGTGACTGCAGGTGACTGACAGGGACGGATGCTCCTTCTCCCCAGGTGTCCTGTCCCAGGTGCAGCTGCAGGAGTCGGGCCCAGGACTGGTGAAGCCCTCGCAGACCCTCTCCCTCACCTGCACTGTCTCTGGTTACTCCATCACCAGTGGTTATTGCTGGACCTGGATCCGTCAGCCGCAGGGGAAAGGGCTGGAGTGGATGGGGTGCATACGCTATGATGGAAACACTTACTACAGCCCCTCCCTCAAGAGCCGAACCTCCATCTCCAAAGACACTTCCAAGAACCAGTTCTCCCTGCAGCTGAGTTCCGTGACCACGGAGGACATGGCCGTGTATTACTGTGCAACAGACACACAGTGAGGGGAAGTCAGTGTGATCCCAGACTCAAACCTCCCTGAGGGAGACAGCAGGGCTGGGCTGCAGGGGGCTATTCGGACACCAGGGGGCGCTCAGGACACACAGCAAGGAGAGCAGCCCCAGGAGCAGCTGCAGAGGGAGGTGGGAAGAGGAAGGTGGGAAGGAAGGGCCTATCCTGTTGGGCGGAGGGATTTCCTCTCAAGCTCTCAGCTGCAATGAGGATGATAATCGCTCTTTCTCTGTGGCTCTAATTTCTCATATTCTCACTGCAGACACCAGTGGAGGAGGTAACTTGGCCGTTTTCAGATGACATATCAGCAGTGACTGGGGACTCCCCTTCACCAAGTCCCTGTATGTCCCGTCATTCTTTTCTTTGCAAAGTGAATCGAGTTTTTTAAGAAATTAAATATATACTTTACATGTGTCTCACCGATCCTACTAGGAGTGTTTGCTCCAGAAGAATGAATCTTTTTTTTGTATGTTTGTTTGTTTGTTTTGAGAGAGTGGAAGAGAGGGCAAGATAGAGAGAAACATCAATGTGAGAGAAACGCATTGATTGGTTGCATCCTCCACATGCCCTGACCAAGGCCAGGGCCCGGGAGGAGCCTGCAAACGAGATATGTGCCCTTGACCAAAATTGAACCCAGCCGCCACTCTACCCACTGAGCCAAACCAGCAGAAGAATGAATCTTTATGTTCATACAAGAACACTTGCCTTTTTCCCTGGCCAGGTGGCTCCATTGGATGGAGCTTTGTCCTGTACACGGAAGGATTATGGGTTCAATCCTTGCCACCATGGGGCATACCAGGTAAGTATATTCTCCCATCCTTTGTCCTGTCACTAATCCCCTCATGAGGATCCATATGTTATCAGTTGTGAGTTTAGGTCCCCTGGGCCCTGCTGCAGGTCAAGCTGGTTCATGTGTGAGTCCCGTGGGATGCTGACCCCAGAGCCCCTGTTACAGTCACACACCTGGGGTCACAGTCATCTGGGCGGCCCCACCAGCTGTGGAGCACCATGATGGACAGGCCCATGGGTGCTGGAGCAGAAGACAGTCCCAGAATAGGCCGGGTGGGTGGTCATCCCAATGCCACACTGTCCACAGTGACCATAGCCTAGATATCCAGTCAGTATCTGCAATGCCAACATTAAAGGATATCCCTAAAGGAGAAAGGAGAGGTGAGTCCATGTTGGAAACATGTTTATGAAAACCACAATAAATAGCCAATGTCACTGGAGGAAGATGAAGACTGTGTTTCAAATGAGCAAACCTCTTTGTTCTCCCATTTGAAAGGATGACTCTGTCATGGAAAATCCACTGAGACTAGAACTGTTAGTCAGGCGCCTGGTCCCATTGAAGACCTTCCATAAACAGGCAAATCTCAGTTCAACGGGAGACAGCCCCACTGTGGCTTAATGTCTTGTTCTGTACAGCCTCCTCACAGCCTATGCTCCCACTGACCACTTTCAGCTTCTGCAATTAATTTCTCCCATTTTCTTTCTGAGGAATCTCCTCTTTCTATCTTTATCATGTCCTTCACATGGTTCCTTTATATTTGACTATATTTAATGCTAACTTTCCTAGGAGCTTAATCGAATTAAACATACTGGGAATATTCTTAAGTAATTCCATTGTAAACTCCAATTTAATGCATTAGTATTTAGAGTGAGCCCCTAGCCCCAAGCAAGGGAAGGCTGTTCTGCAGGGTAAGAGGTTGGGGAGGTCAGAGTTCAGTGATCTGACCTGCTCCATCCAATGCTGCTCCAGTGTTCCCAGTGCCGTCTTGGTTCATATCAGGGCCACCCCATCTTGGGCCATGGAGGCTGCCCCAGCCCCTCCCTCTGAGGACTTGAGCTGGTTCAGAACTGACACCACACCCACCTGTCACCAGGGCCCCATCAGTGGGATCCCCTCCAGCCATTGAAAGGGAATCAGCTGATTCAGGCGCAGGCTCCCAGGGAGAGGGAGGAATCTCTCCTGACCAGAACTCACCCTGTGCCATGGGTGTGCTATGGCTATTGGATGGCCTGTTATGAGAATTTCCAAGATGCTGACGTCTGATCCTGACAGGAGATCCCACCTGAGTCTTCCAGGGCCTGTGGCCTGGTGGCTGTGGAGGGACTGGAGGTGCACCAAGGGAGCAAGGTCAAGGGTCTCAGTCTTCCCATGTCACTCAGGTTTCCTGTCACTCAGATTTCTCATGTCACTCACATTTCCTGTCACTCAGATTCCCCCTGCCCCTCAGATTTCCAGAGTCACTCAGCCTTCCCATGTCACTCAGAATTCTCATGTCACTCAGATTTCCTGTTACTCAGATGTCCTGTCACTCATATTTCCAGTGTGACACAGATTTCTGGGGAGCAGGCAGGCTAGTATGTACAGTGGATGGGCTGATTTCAGGCTCTGGTCCTGGACATGCAGGTGCTTGAACCAGACGATTCATGGCATTACCTTCCTGAAGACACTGTCAGCCTCCCTGAGCCACGATGCAGACACCCTGTCCCCCAGGACTCCCTCCAGGGCCCTGTCACAGTGAACATAACAGTGAAGCAGGAGGAGACCACACAGGTGCACATGGGGTTAAAGAGGAAGAGACTCCACCACAGGCAGGACGACAGCCTGAAGAAGGTTCTTTCAGTCTCCACAGTCTTTCCCTGAAGTGGGTGAGAAGTCACGGTCCCCAGAAAGGGATGCGTCCATAGTTGGCACATTTATGGATCCATGAGATCGAGGCTGGGACTGCTGCCCTGTCCTGGGAGTGCTCACAACTCTGGCCCAGCTGCAGAAGAAAGTGTTTCTGTGCAGGTGGGGACATGTGACTGCTGTTACTTTGGGGATATGGTGGCAGCTCCCAACAGGCACAGGGAGGGTCAGTCTGGCCTGAGCAGGGTCTGCTCCAGTCTCTATTAAATTCAACATGAGCAGGAAAATTGTGTCATTCAAATGCCTGATAAAGGCCAGGTGATGCAGGGACACGGCTCTGGGGGCTCTGGGCCTGGGTCTTCCCAACAAACAGCCACAGGCACAGCAGCACACTCCCCAGAGAATTGGACAGACTTATTGGGTCCAGAGGCTCAAGGAGGGGCAATGACAGACGCCACGTCTGACCGCAGGGCCAGCTGCAGCCGTGACAGTAACAGCAGACCTCCTGACACCCACATGGAGATGCCCATGCACATCGGGGCTGGAGGAGGTCTCAGGCCGCTGGTAACAGGTGGCACAGGACAGAGGCTGTGGAGATCACAATAGTGGTCCTGGGCGCAACACAGACCTCAGGTGCATGTGACAGACCTGGGGGAACCTGACTCCCTTCAGGTGATGAGAGAACACCTCCCAGGTGAGGCACAACCTTCTCCATAATAGTGAGGACTCTGAGACCACAGGGGAATCAAGCCCTGAAGAGGGGGTAACACCAGACCACGGACACTCATCCATGCTCTCATCTCATACCAGGATTCTGCATCCTCTCTGGGAAGGTTCTGCTCTGCCCTGGAGTTGGTTCAGAGGGACAGTGGGGGCCAGAGGGGAAGAATCAGTCCAGAAGCAGGGATCAATGTCACCAGATGTGGTCCCATGGGCATGCCACAAACCTCCTTATGATTCTGTATTTAGTTATTGAAATGTTTTCATGACATGATTCTCCCTCAGGACACTTTCACCTGCAAATAGGCATTACTCTCCTTGTAGGTCTACAACCCCAGAGCTCCCTATATAGTAGGAGGACATGCAAATAGGGCCTCCTTTGCTCATAAAAGCCAGCCCAGGCCTGGACCTGCAGCTATGGGAACAGGAACCCAGCTCCAGGATCCCCAGGTGATTCTGTCTCCTGATCAGGACTCAACACAGACCACTCACCATGGGGATAGGGCTCAGATGGATTTTCCTTGTGGCTATTCTGAGAGGTAATTTATGGAGAAGAAGTAATACTGAGTATCTGAGTGGGCATGAATAAGAGAAACAGTACACATGTCAGCATTTCCTTACCAGAATGTCTTTGTGTTTGCAGGTGTCCAGTGTGAGGTGCAGCTGGTGGAGTCTGGGGGAGGCTTGGTGAAGCCTGGGGGGTCTCTGAGACTCTCCTGTGCAGCCTCTGGATTCACCTTCAGTAGCTATGGCATGAACTGGGTCCACCAGGTTCTAGGGAAAGGACTGGAGTGGGTCTCTGGTGTTAGTAGTATCGGTGGTACCACATACTATGCAGACTCTGTGAAGAGCCGGTTCACTGTCTCCAGAGACAACACAACGAGCACGTTGTATCTGCAAATGAACAGCCTGAGAACTGAGGACATGGCGGTGTATTACTGTGCAAGAGACACAGTGAGGGGAAGTCAGTGTGAGCCCAGACACAAACCTCCCTGAGGGAGACAGCAGAGCTGGACTGCTGGGAGCACCCAGACACCAGGTGGCGCTCAGGACCCATGGATCTGAGCATCCAAACCAGGAGCAGGAGGAAGAGCAGGTTAAGCCCTGGACCCTGTTGGAGGCTGGGTTTTCCTCTTCATGTGACATTGGTCCTGGGCCTTCTCCAGAGTCATGTTCTGGGCACAGAAAGCTCAGCAGCAAAGAGCCAGTCAGTCTGATGGAGAAGAGAGGCCGCGGGGTGGCCATTGCCCAGGCCCTGCACATAGAGACGATGGCTGTGGGCCCTGTGCAAGGACAGCAGGACTCTGGCCCACAACAGCTTCAGAGGCTGAGTCTGAGGATGAGATAAAGTGCAGCTCTGACAGAACCTCTGTCTCGGGAGGCAGGGAGGCCTCTCCAGCAGGTGCAATGGCCTTAGGGAGCCGGGAGAGGGCCGGGCACAGGGTGAGCTGTTTCAGGGAGTAAGGGCTGGTGGGACTCCTGTGCTGGTCAGGGGCTGGAGTGTATGGACCCCCTCCAGGGGCAGAGGAGATGTGGGCAGAAGTGGAGGATGGAGGGTGAGGCTTGAAAACTTCCAGATGTCAGCACCAAACCTGGGGTCAGACTCCTGTGTCCACATAACAATTGCAATGATAAGGGAAAGGGAGGTATTCATGCATTCAGAGTGGACAGCAGCCAGCGATGAGAAGCAAGTCAATAATCACAAAGCAGGAGTGAGAGTGGGGCTTTGTTCTCACATTGACTGAAGTTTCCACTGTCTGATCCTTAATTTGTACTGAATTTCATGGGTCAGCCTCTGCTTCCAGAATTGCAGCTTCTAGAGAGTTCTGAACGTCCTGAGTTAGATGTCCTGCACTGGAACGGTTCTCAAAGGTGTGGATTCTGAATTGCTCGGTGAGCTGTAAGGTGTGAACTCAGGGGCTAATTGAAGTTTCATGATGACCTTTATTGTTACAACACATGATCAGGTCTCTTCAGAGAAGTTCAAAAGCCCTTTCTTCTGATATCTCATTATTAGGTAAATATCAGTTAAGTGATTTAGTACAAGATACTACTGCTCTGCACTTTGATCCTCCCTCCATCTGTAGTCTCAGCCCATCATGAGCTCACAGTCTCCCTCCCAGAGAGTCAGCCTCCAGGTTCCCTTTCTTCCAGGGTCTCAGGTGGACGCTGGGAGGTCAGGCCCAAGAATGACTCTCTGTGACCAGGAGCAGGTCTGGGTCCACACCCATGTCAGAGCACCTGCTGGTCCAGAGTCAGTGCCCGTGTCCCTCTGCGAGCAGGCGAGTCCAGTGTCTCAGAGCCTCTCTGTGGTCAAGGACCTGAGACACCTTCCTGAGCTGCTCCTTGTGGGAGGGGCTTCCTGCTAGGAGAAGTGAGGAGAGAGGAGGGCCAGAATGTGGCCTGTCTCTGCTGTGTGGCCTGGGCTGTGTTCATGGGAGGCTGGTCCTCCCCAGCGAGGCCAATTTCCTGGAGCTGGACTGAGACAGATGCAGTCCCTGCACACTCACCTGCAGGCCCAGGGGCCTCAGTCAGGTCAAGGGAAGGAAAGTTCTTTATTTTTCAATTATTTCTAAGTTGAAGTTGACATGAAAATATTATCTATACAGTATATATAAAGGGTTAAGTGACCAACCATCTGTCTGCCCATCCAACCGGCTGGTACATATGAAGTGCACTGGCAATCCTAATAATAAAAGGCTAATATGTAAATTGACCAAATAGTGGAAAGACCAGCAGAATGACCAGTCGCTATGATGTGCACTGACCACCAGTGGGCAGACGCTCAATGTAGAAGCTGCCCTCTGGTGGTCAGTGCAATCCCACACGGGGAGCTCCGGTCAGCCAGAACTCAGGCTCATGTTCTCATATAGCTTTCCCCTCAATGTGGCACTGAGTCAGGTGCAGGCTCCAGTTGACCCCTGTCATGTGGGGACACGGTGACAGCAGTCCCAAGGGTCACATGCAAACATCAGGTATCCAATAACAAGATTTCATAAATTCAACTTAATTATTCCCAAATCCATTCCAACATCTTCCGCTAAACACACCTGGTCATGCTGGAGATTATTCTATATCCCAACATATGAAACTGGATCTAAAACAGACACTAAAGAATAAACACCACTAAAGAGGCAGTGCAGCTGCTACAGGTCCAGCACCAAACTCCCCTGAAGGAATAGGGTCCGGGAGCTCTGTCTGTGTCTCTATCGTCCATGCTTCTGGTTCTCATGGACCCACACAGACACTCCTCTCTCCCCCAACCCTTGGTTCACTGGCTCTAGGCTCACACTCTGGTCTCAGTTTATCCTCAGATCACTTTGTAGAGGAAAAAGTGTCAGGTGGAACTTTCTGTCTCCTGAACATGAACCTCCTGCACTTTTACTTCTTTCTTGGTCTGTGAGGGTTTATTTCTCTTGGTTGTTATTACTGGTGACTGTCAAAGGAATCTCTCATTTTAAACCTCCTCTTTTTCTTTTTATGACAATTTTATCTCCTGGTTCTGTACAGGTCTCCTGGAGTTTTGGGTCTACTGGGGAGAGCACAGGCCCAGATATGGGGAGTAATTCTTCACAGACATGCACACTTGGACATGTCACACTCTGGGACCATGTCCTTTCTGTCATAATCCAACCCCAGATCTCCCTATATAGCAGGAGGACATGCAAATAGGTCCTCCTCTGCTCATATAAACCAGGCCAGCCATGACCCAGCAGCTCTGGGACAGGAGTCCAGCCCCGGGATCCCCAGGTGTTCACATCCCCAGATCAAGACTGAACACAGACCACTCACCATGGGGTTGGGGCTCAGCTGGGTTTTCCTTGTTGCTATTTTAAGAGGTATTTTATGGAGAATGAGAAACACTGAGTATGTGAGTGGGTATGAGTGAGAGAAACAGTATACAGGTCAGTGTTTCCTGACCAGGATGTCTTTGTGTTTGCAGGTGTCCAGTGCGAGGTCCAGCTGGTGGAGTCTGGGGGAAGCTTGGTGCAGCCTGGGGGGTCGCTGAGACTCTCCTGTGCAGCCTCTGGATTCACCTTCCGTAGCTACTGGATGTACTGGGTCCACCAGGCTCCAGGGAAGGGGCTGCAGTGGGTCTCACACATTAATCCTGATGGAAGTGGCTCATACTATGCAGACTTTGTGAAGGACCAATTCACCACCTCCAGAGAAAATGCTAAGAACATGCTGTATCTGCAAATGAACAGCCTGAGAGCAGAAGAAATGGCCTTGTATTACTGTGCGAGAGAGACAGACACACAGTGAGGGGAAGTCAGTGTGAGCCCAGACACAAACCTCCCTGCATCAGAAGCTGTGACTACCAGGGTGCACTCAGGGTCTGTGAACACAAGGACCATCTCAGCAGCAGGAGCAGTTGGAGGTTTGGGCTGGTTTCCTGTGTGGATTCCTCTTCATGTCACAGTTTCCCTCAGGGAACTTCTGGATTCCTGACTCTGCACTTACCTCTGATGTCTCTGAGTTAGAAAGTCTGTAGTAAACAGAGACAACTTTCTCATGTGCACAAACTGCAGAGATTTATTTTTTAGACACTCTGTGTCAAGTACCAATTAATGATCAAAAATTCTTCCCAAGGCACCTAAGTCCAACCAGAGGCTCTGCTGACTCAACAGGGCAGTCAGCCCCACACAGCTCAGGGCCCCAACCAGGCAGCAGGAGGACACGTGTGCGCTGGACAGTGGGCACCAGAGGGGTGTGACCCCAATGCCAGAGAAGAAGGACCCCAGGTGGTGATGGTCACTGACTAATAGTTATGTTCATAGCACCAAGAGTAGGTGACACCAGGCAGAAGCAGGGGGACCCACAGCAGCTTGTACAGATGACCAGGTTGACGACAAACACACACACCAAGGGACATGGGATGATCATTGTGCTCATAGTTGAAATCTCTGGGAGGCACAGGAAAGGCCCTCCAGTAAGTCAAGGTGCTGGGATAGAGGCAGAAAAGGAGGCTTTTATTTTCTGTGAGGTGGGGAGCCAGTGGGCAGAATTCTGCTTCCTTGTGTGGTTCCAACTTCTTGGTGACACATGAAGAGGAGAACAAACCTTTCCTATCAGAGTCCCCTTGGGGCTGATGGAGAAGAGGCAGGATGGAGCCATCAGTTGTCAGCAGTGAAACATAAAATAATATACAGTGTGGCTACCAAATCCACGTAATAACCATAAAAATGAGCAAATATGAGACCGAGGGTCATTATTTGTGAACAACAACCATATCTACATAAAATGAGTAGAAAACAATTGATTATAACAAGGAGGAGAAGGAGGGGGAAGAGGAGGAGCATAAAATGAGGAGGACGATGATGACTATTGACTGAGACAGGGGCCCTGGTCCAATGAAATGAAAGCTCCTCATACAAACACACAATCACTACAGCCCTTCCAGTGAGGAGTGTCCACACTTCCCAGTAAATGTTGAGAGATTTCATAAATGGGACCCAATGAATTATGCAGTTTCTGTACTCTATGTTGAGACCAGATCAGTATTGATCCCAAAGGTGTCCAAGTGCAGATCCCCTGGATGTGGGAATGTGTTACCTTCTAGAAAAGAGACACTGTGAGAATGTGCATGTAGGAAACAGGGATCCCCTTCCCACCAGTTTGCAATGACATACTCCTTATTTCTCTTGATCCCTGCCTGCATGATCTTTAACATTTCTATTTCTCACACACTCCTGTTCATTAATATTCAGGCATTTCCTATGACGATACAAGCTGTATCTCTCATGCCCTGCACTTCCTTCTGGGCCTTCACTGGAAGAGGCTTTAAACCCACATGTCCAGTAACTCTCTGTCCGGAACATCAGGAATATTTCTGTCATGTGACTCAAAACAAGTCCATCTCCTCCCCTCACCCATTTCCACAGTCAAGTCCAGATTTATGGGTAGTTTCCCAGCAGCACTCCCCTCTGGTACCAGAACCTGCTCCATTCCCTGTGGCTGCTGTAGCCAATCCACATGGACAGTGGAGGCTCAGCATTTTCTCGGGAGTTCTTTGTAAAATCACCCTTAACCTGACCCATCAAAGAAAATACTGATGAATTGAACTGTAATAAAATGAAAATCATTTGTTCCTCCAAATATTCCATCAATGAAATTAAATTATTAGCTTAGCAAAAGAATATATTTCTGAATCATGTGCCTAGTGCAGAATGTGTGCATTGCACATTAAGGATGTGATATGTTAGGGAGAGAGCCCAGCATCCTCTGACCACTGTGAGCACCCCAGGGACATGGCAGAGGGAGGCTGGGATGAGGGTTTCCTGACAAGGTTGAAGTTCCCTTTCCTGTGAGAAAATATGTGCTAGGAATTCTCCAATTTCCCTTACTGTGATCCCCAACATCACTGACAACACTAGACTGAGAAATCAGGTCACTTAACAGGCCGCATACATTGTTCAAGATATGAAAGATTCTCAGTGGTACACATGCATAATCACTCCCTTTATCTCTTATCTTTTATCCAGGTTAAAACATGATTATTTCAGATGTGGTTATTTTAGGGTGTCTGCAATATGCTATGGTTTGCATAAGGGAAGAGTTTGCACAGTGTGTCACATTAAGAGTTCCAACATCAAGAATCAAGGGTCTCCCTTTTTCTTGTGGTTGGGAAGCAAGTACTCATATGAAATATAAATGAAGACAATGTGACAAAAAATATGGCTGTGCTTTCTTTTTAAAATATTTTACACCAGGTGAACCTAATTAGCATATAAAATGATAATGATAAACATTTATTACTTGTAGATATATGTAATTATTGGATTCAGAAGCTAAACAAATGCTAAACCGTATTAAATGTGTTTGAAAGATGAATGAGAATTTACCAGTGAAACATACTTATCTAGTTCAACATTTCTTCTTCTGCTCAGGTGAGGTTGTCCTTGACCTAATTCCAATGTGCTTCATGACCCAGGTAGTTCCCTGTGCCTGACTTCCATGGTGAGTGAGGTCAAGGAAAGAGATGCCCCAACATGGACCCCAAAATGATCAGGGAATACAGACCTCAGTCCCTCTACTTAGAAGGAAAATGCTTCCCCATATGCAAATATCTGTTCAAGCTCCAGGGTAAATCCTCTTCTGGGCTGTGCAGGCTCACAGCTCTCTCCTCACACAGGGCTGAGGTCTCTGGGAAGGCAGAGTTATGGTCTAGAAGAAGATGAGTCTGCTGGGTCTTGTCCTGTGCCTGGTGACAACTTATCAAGATGAGGGTCTCAGGGGTCATACAGGGGTCATGGGATGGCTGTGACTGCAGGTGACTGACAGGGACTGATGCTCCTTGTCCCCAGGTGTCCTGTCCCAGGTGCAGCTGCAGGAGTCGGGCCCAGGACTGGTGAAACCTTCACAGACCCTCTGCATCACCTACACTGTCTCTGGATTCTCTCTAATGAGCTATGGTGTGAATGGGACCTGCCAGGCTCTGAGAAAGGGACTGGAGTGGGTTGGGGTTATATGAGGTTATGGGGGTACAAACTATAACCCCACACAGAAATCCAGACTCAGCACCACCAGGGACACATCCAAGAGCCCGGTTTATTTCCCATTGAACAGCCTGAGAGCCAAGGACACCGCCATGTATTACTGTGCTAGACAAAGTGAGGGGAAGTCAGTGTGAGCCCAGACACAAACCACCCTGAGGGAGAAAGCAGGGCTGGTTATAGGGGGTGCTCAGGACACCAGGGGGCGCTCCTGATCCCTGAAGCCCAGGAACAAGGGTAGAGGGAGGTGGGGAAGAAAGGGGCTTCATGGAAAAAAATCGTGTACCAATCAATAATTGCTTTAAATGTAAATGGCTTAAATGCTACAACCAAAAGACTTAGGGTAGCTGATCAGATAAGAAAGCAAGATTCACATCTATGCTGTCCACAACTGACATACTCCAGAATGAGATACAGAAAAGTAAAGGCTGAAAAAAGAAATTTCATGCAAATGGAAATGAAAAAAAAAAAAAAAACTGGGGCTGCAATACTTATATCTGACAAAACAGACTTTGAAACAAAGACTATAAAAAGAGACAAATAAATACCCTACATAATAATAAAAGGAGCAATCCAAGAAGTGGGTATAACGCTGGTAAACATTTATAAACTCAACAAAGGAGGACCTAAATATGTAAAGAAAATCTTGAGTCTGGCCTGTATGGCTCAGTGGTTGAGTTCTGACCTATGAATCAGGATGTCACAGTTGGATTCCCAGTCAGGGCACATGCCCATATTTCAGCCTCTTTCCCCAGAGCAGGCCCAGGTTAGCCGATCAATGATTTTCTCTCATTGTTGACGTTTCTTTCTCTCTCTCCCTCTCCCTTCCTCTATGAAATCAATAAAAATACATTTTAAAAAATCAAATCTTGAAGGACATGAAGGGAGAGATTGACAGGAATACTTACATTGTATTGGACTTTAACACCCCATTGACATCAATGGATGGATGTTCCAGACAGGAAATCAACAAGAAAACACAGATTTTCAATCACATACTAAAGCAGATGGATTTAATTGAAATATTCAGAGCATTCCACCCCAAAGCAGCAGAATATACATTCTTTCCATGTGCCCATGAAACATTTTCTAGGATAGACCACATGTTAGTACACAAAGCAAATCTCAATAAGTTTAAGAAGATTGAAATCATATTGAGCACCTTCTCTGACTATAATGTTATGAAATTATAAGTCAACCACAAGAAGAAAAACAAAAACAAAAACAGAGCAACACACAAAGTCACTGAGGCTAAGGAACATGTTACTGAACAATGAATAGGTTATCAGACAGACCAAGGAAGAAATCAAAGTTACCTTAAAACAAATGAAAATGAGAACACAACAACCCAAATCTATGGGACACAGAACAAGCAGTTATAATAGGGAAATCCAAACCAGCATAGGTTATCAGACAGACCAAGGAAGAAATCAAAGTTACCTTAAAACAAATGAAAATGAGAACACAACAACCCAAATCTATGGGACACGGAACAAGCAGTTATAATAGGGAAATCCAAACCAGCACAAGCCCGCCTTAGGAAACAGGAACAAGGATACCAATCTAACACTACACCTAAAGGAACGGGGTAAAAAACCTGGAGTGAGTACAAGGAAGGAAAAAATAAAGACCATAGAGGAAATAAACAAAACACAATCTAAGGAAATTAATGAAACTAAGAGTTGGTTCTTTAAAAAGATAGACTAGATTGACAAACTATTAAACAGAGTAGTCAAGAAATAAAGAGAGATGACTCAAATAAATAAAATGAAAAATAAAAGTGAAGTAACAACTAACACCATAGAAATAGAAAGGGTTATAATAATCTATTATGAACAACCATATATCAAAGTATTGGAAAACATGGGTGAAAATGCTAAATTTCTAGGAACATGTATCCTTTCAAAACTGATTCAGAAACAATAAGAAAATCTAAATAGACCAAATTAACCTAATGAAATCAAAGCAGGAATTAAAACACTCCCAGCAAACAAAAGTCCTGCACCAGATTCCTTCACAGGTGAACCTAACCAGACATTCAAAAAAGCACTAACACCAATGTTTCTCAAAATATTACCAAAATTCAAGAAGAAGAAAATCTCGCAAGCTGCCTTCCACTGTCCACATCCTCCCTAGGTCTGTCTGAGTCCCTGAGCTTCATGGCCAGAGCCCTGCTGACTCTCCCCAGCTGTTCCCACAGCGTCAAGGGCAGATCAGACCCTGTAAAAGCCACCTGCCCCCCTTCATCCACCAGCACCCCTCTCACAGGTGCATGCAGCTGTGGACACCCCAGGACAGGTCACAGACAGGAGACCTGAAGCTGATCCAGGACATGGTGACAGCGGTCCCAAGGGTCACATGCAGACATCAGATTTCCAATAACAAATTTTTTCATAACCTAAACTTAATTATTCCTCAGTCATTAGCCATATCTAACCCTTAAGCACGCCTGGTCATGAGGGGGATTCTTCTATATCCCAATGTATGAAACTGTATCTACAACAGAGTCTAGAGAATAAGCACCACAGAGGAGACAGTGCAGCTGCTAAACATCCAGCAACAAACTCCCCTGAAGAAATAGGACCCAGGAGCTGTGTCTCTACAGTTCATGCTTCGGGTTCCCAGGGACCCACACAAACACTCCTCTCTCCCCCAACACTTGATCCACTGGCTCTAGGTTCACACTCTTGTCTTGGTTTATCCTCTGATCACTTTGTAGTGTAAATAGTATCGAATGAAACTTCCCATCTCCTGAACATGAACCTGCTGCACTTTTAGTTATCGCATTTGAAGGTTAATTTCTCTTTCTTTTCATTACTGGTGACTGTCGAAGGAATCCATCATTTTTAATCCTTCTCTTTTTTTGTACAGGTGAGCTGGAGTGATTGGTCCCAGTGTGGAGAACATAGGCCAGATGCCGGGAATTATTAAACATACATGCATCCTTGGACATGTCACATTCTGATATGGTGTCATTTGTACCAGCATCCAACCCCAGATTCCTATATAGCAGGAGGACATGCAAATATGTCCTCCTCTGCTCATAAAAGCCAGCCCAGCCCTGACCCTGCAGCTCTGGGACAGGAGCCCAGCCCCGGGATCCCCAGGTGTTCCCATTCCCTGATCAGGACTGAACACAGACCACTCACCATGGGGTTTTGGCTCAGCTGGGTTTTTCTTGTGGCTCTTTTAAGAGGTAATTTATGGAGAAAAAGAAAGACTGAGTATGTGAGTGGATGTGAATGAGAGAAACAGTGGACGTGTGAGAGTTTCCTGACCAAGATGTCTTTGTGTTTGCAGGTGTCCAGTGTGAGGTGCAGCTGATGGAGTCTGGGGGAGGCTTGGTGCTGCCTGGGGGGTCTCTGAGACTCTCCTGTGCAGCCTCTGGATTCACCTTCAGTAGCTACTGGATGCACTGGGTCCGACAGGCTCCAGGGAAGGGGCTGGAGTGGTTATGTCAAATAAATCCTGTTGGAAATACCACATACTATGCAAACTCTGTGAAGGGCAGATTCACCATCTCCAGAGACAATGCCAAGAACATGCTGCATCTGCAAATGAGCAGCCTGAGAGCTGAGGAATCTGCCTTGTATTACTGTGCAAGACACACAGTGAGGGGAAGTCAGTGTGAGCCCAGACACAAACCTCCCTGCAGCAGAAGCTGTGACCACAAGGGGGGGCTCAGGGTCCCTGAACACAAGAATTATCCCAGCAGCAGGAGCATTTGGAGGTTTGGTTTCCTGTGTGGTTTCCCCTTCATGTCACAGTTTCCCTCAGGGAACCTCTGGATTCCTGACTCTGCACTTACCTCTGATGTCTCTGAGTTAGAAAGTCTGTTGTAAACAGAGACAACTTTCTCACGTGGAGAAACTGCAGAGTGTCTTTCTGAGATGAGCCCAAATGACAATTCATCATCAAATGTCTGACCTGCATCAGCTAAATCTAACCAGAGTCTCTCCTGACTCAACAGTGCATCTCAGCTCCATGCATCTCAGGGTCCCACCAGCTAGAAACAGAACTCGTGTGTTCTGGACAGTGGGCACCTGAAGCCTATGAATGCAAAGCTGGAGAAGAAGGACCCCGGTGGTGACAGTCATTGACTTGGCATCATACTCATAGCATCAGGAGTTGGTGATACCAAGCAGAAGCAGAGGAATCCACGGCAGCTTAGTATGGGCGACCAGGATGATGATAAACACACACACCAAGAGACATGGAATGTTTAGTATGCACAGAGTTGAAATCTCTGAGAAGCATGCTTTGGTGGAGCCAGGAAAGGGGACTGACTGAGGAATTTTATTTTGTCAAGGTGGTGGGACAGGAGGAGGAATCCTGCTTCCAGGGGCTTTTGTGAGTTCAACCTCTTATTGACATCTGGAAAGGAGACCCAACCTTTCTTTTCAGATTCCTATGTGGGGAAGGAAGGATCCATTAGTTTTCAACAATCAAACGAACAAGAAAATAAAGTATGGCTACATATTTTATTCACAATTAAAAAAATTGAGCAAACACTGAGACAAATGGTCATTATGTGTATACAACAACAGCGTCTACTGTAACTAAAAAAAATAATTATAAATAGCCATATGATGATAATGGTGGCGGTGATGATTCTGATGACCATAGAATTGGACAGGGTCCTGATCTATTGTCCTGGGAGGGATCTCTCCCCTGTCCAAAACCATAAGTTGTTTGGAAGGCCTTGTAACAACTCTTAGGTGTGGTAGTTGTGGTTTCAATGTCCAATGACATTTTCCTTATTTCTCTTATTCCCTCCCTGCTGATTTTTTAAGTTTTCAATTTCTAAGAAACTCCTGCTCATAAATATTCTGGTATTTCCTCCCGTCTTACAAGCTGTCTCTATCATGCCCTGCACTTCCTTCTGGGGCTTCACTAGGGGAGGCTTTAGACCCACATGTCCAGTAACTCTCTGTCCATGAACATCAGGCATATTTCTGTCATGTGATTCAAAACAGTCCAGCTTCCTCCCCTCACCCAGTTCCACAGTCAAGTCCAGATTTATGGGTAGTTTCCCAGCAGCACTCCCCTCTGGTACCAGAACCTGCTCCAGTCCCTGTGGCTGCTGTAGCCAATCCACATGGACAGTGGAGCTCAGCATTTTCTGGGGAGTTCTTTGTAAAATCACCCAAAACAGGTCCCATTAAAGACAATAATTATGAATTGAACGTTAATATAAGTAAAAACAATTGTGCCACCAAATATACTCCATCATGGAAATTAAATAACTAGCTTAGCAGGAGAATATCTTTCTGAATAATGTGCCTGATGGGGAATGTGTTCACTATACATCAATGATGTTGTAGGTTATGGGGGAGAGCCTGGCACCCTCTGACCACAGTGAGCATCCCCAGAGATGGGGCACAGGGAGTCTGGGAATGAGGGTTTCCTGACAATGTTGAAGTTCCTTTTCCTGTGAGAATATGTATGCTAGGAATTCTCCAGTTTCCCTCACTTAAACCCCAACATCACTGATAACACTAGGCTGAGAAATCAGGTCACTTAACAGGCTGCCATATCATTTCAACATATAAAAGATTCTCAATTATGCACATGCATAATCACTACTTTCATTTATTATCTCTTCTCCAGGTTAAAACATGATTCTTTCTGATGTGATTAGTTTGTGATCTTTGCAATATTTCCTGTGCTTCCATAAGGAAAGAGTTTGCACAGTGTGATATAACTCAATAAAAAGTTTCAACATCAAGGATCAAGGGTCTCCCTTTCTGGTGCTTGTGAAGCAGTTACTCATATCAAAGTAAAGAAATGAAGAAAACATGGCATTAAAGATGGCTGTTTTTAATATTTTTACACTAAAGTAAACATAATTAGAGTATAAAATGACAATGCTATATGTAAGTGTTGGATTTCAGAAGCTAAACAAATGCTAAACCCTATTAAATTTGTTTGAAAGATTAATAAGAACTTACCAATGTAACGTATTCATCTAGTCCAACATTTCTTCTTATGCTCAGGTGAGGTTGTCCTTGACTGAATTCCAATCAGCTTAATGACCCAAGTAGACAATGTCCCTGACTTACATGGTGAGTGAGGTCAAGGAAAGAGATGCCCCCACTTGGGCCCCAGAAAGGCCAGGGTAGTATAGCCTCAGACCCCACACTTATAGGAAAGGCTGCCCCACATGCAAATTTCTCTTCAAGCTCCAGGATAAATCATCTCCTGGGCTGTGCAGGCTCACAGCTCTCTCCTAACACAGGGCTGAGGTCTCTGGGAAGGCAGAGCTGTGGTCTAGAAGAAGATGAGACTGCTGGGTCTTCTCCTGTGTCTAGTGTAAGCCTCTGAAGGTGAGGATCTCAGGGGTCAGACAGGGGTGATGGGGTGGCTGTGACTGCAGGTGACTGACAGGGACTGATGCTCCTTGTCCCCAGGTGTCCTGTCCCAGGTGCAGCTGTGGGAGTGGGGCCCAGGACTGGTGAAGCCCTCGCAGACCCTCTCTGTCACCTGCGCAGACCATGGAGTTTCCATCACAACCAGTGGTTACTGCTGGAGCTGGATCCGCCAGCCCCCGGGGAAGGGGCTGGAGTGGATGGGGTGCATATGCCATGATGGAAACACTTACTACAGCCCCTCCCTCAAGAGCCGAACCTCCATCTCCAGAGACACATCCAAGAACCAGGTCTCCCTGCAATTAAGTTCTGTGACCACAGACGACACAGCTGTGTATTACTGTGCAAGAGACACGGTGAGGGGCAGTCAGTGTGAGCCCAGACACAAACCTCCCTGAGCTTATAGCAGGGCTGGGCTGCCAGGGGCGCTCCGGACACCAGGGGGCACTCAGGAGCCACCAGCACAGTAAGCAGCCCCAGGAATAGGGGCAAAGGGAGTTGGGGAGGGAAAGGCCTTCTTGTTGGCCTAAGGATTTCCTCTCAAGCTCTCAGCTGCCTCCAGGGAAGATTCTTCCTTCTCATATTCTCACTGCAGACAACAAGGAAGAAGAGACATTATCTGTTTGCAGGTGTAATGTTGGCAGTGACATGGGCTTTTTCATGAAGTCTCCACAGATTCTAAAATTGACTTTTTTCACAGCCTTTTCAATGTTTTGCTGAGTGTAAATTCCGCAGGTGGGTTTCTGGGATTGGGCTGTGTGCACAGTTCTGCATCCATCCCTCCTGGGTCACAGCTACCCTCAGTGCCTGACTCTCCATTTGCCCTCCCTCCTGGTTCCAGGGGCAGTCCCACTGCTGAAAGCCCTGAGCACACTCAGGGCTGGGGGACCTCACCCTCCCTCTCTGGGTCCACATTCATAAGCACAGGGAACCCCCACATCGGTCCACATGAGGGACCCCTGCTGTCCTGCAGGAAGCAGTGCTAACCCCACAGTAGAGACAGGTGACCCTGAGGGCTGGGATGTGCATTATAGAACTCATCCCTCCAGCTTTCCTCCTGATCCAAGGTTTTCTAGCTTCACTGTGGGTGAAATGTCCATCAGCAGCATGTTGGAAGCCTAGAAGCATCCATGGGACCCCTAGTGTCCACACCGTCCTCTTACTACTTACCAAGGAAACAGCGTCTCATAGACACACACAATCATGCACAGAGTGACACATGCACACAGTTGCACACTCACTTATGGAAAATACATGCATTCACACATGAGCAGTGATACAAAACTGTCCATGTAGTTACACACTGTACTTTATGAATTCTATATACAAAAACACAATTATGTTTCATTCTCTTGGATGTCATATGAAATATGTGGTCTTCAGGCAACTATTATTTCAACAATGACCATGCCCTGTGAAGACCAACAGTTGTATTTTTCAGTCTATTTAGTAGGAGCTCAAATTAGGAGTTGCATCCCAACTTTGCTAGATTGCTACAAAATTAAAAAAAAATGATTATTGAAATAAAAGCCAAGGACCCAATGGATTCAAGGGGGGAATTCTACCAGAATTTCAAATAAGAATTAATATATTTTAGTCAACTCTTGAACTCTACCAAGAATTAAAAGAAGACATTTCCAAACAAATTTATTGAGGTGACCATTACACTCATATCAAAGCCAGTAAAAACATACAAAATGACAGGTCAGTATCCCTGATGAACATACATGCAAAAACCCTCAACAATATACTAGAAAACTTAACAGCACATTGAAAGGACCATTTAACATGATCAAGTGGGATAGAATCCTAGCATGCAAGGATGGTTCAACATATGTAAACCAATAACTGTGATACACCTCATCCACAGAATGTAGGGTAAAGTATACCATCATATAAATAGATACAGACAGAATAAAGTCTTTAAAATTGAAAATCCCATAAGAATTATAATTTTTAACAGATAGTTGTAGAATTGATAGGCCTCAATATTTTAAAGGCTACATTTGAGATCAAAACAAGCGACATCATGCTACACAGAGAAAATTTCAAAGCTTTTATTCTTACATTGGGACCAAGGCAAAGGCTCCCCTGTAACTACCTCTATACGTCAAAACTAGAAGTCCTTTTCAGAATAATTAGACAAGAAAAAAGAAATTTTAAATGTCTAAATCAGAAAAAAAACAGTTAAGCTGTTTTTTTTCTTATCTGTATGCAGATGACGTGATTTTGTACATAGAAAACCCTAATAACTGTATGAGAAACTAATATAACTAATATTCAGGAAAGATGTAATATACAAAACCAACACAGAGATGACTTTTGCTCCTGCTCACTCCCAACAAAGTGTCTTCAATAAGTGGGGCTGTTTCTGAGGAAAGTGAGGGAAGAAAACTTGAACTGGCTAAACAACAATGTGATGACAACCTAATGAAACAAGAACCCTGGACCTGTCTTGGTTAATCCCCCATCATGTTCCTGGGTTGCTTACCCCCAATGTGGCACTGAATCAGGTACAGGTTCCCTTTGACCCCCATAATGTGGGGACATGGTGATAGGGTTCCCAAGGGTCACTTGCAAACATCTGTGTTAGGGTTTGGCTAGTGACTCATGCTGTGCGAGAATTCACAACTAAATGGAGAGATACAGAAAGAAATAGTGTTTCACATTCCAGACAAGGAAACAGCTGGTGTATCACTAGTCAATACAGGGCAGGAACAAAATGCAGCCTTTACCTTAAAGAGTAATGTCTGCTGTTGCTATGGGACAGGAAAGGGAGAAGGATTGAGGGCTGAAGTTGAGACAGTTTATTTGCTTTCAAGGAAACAGTCTGGCAGATGTCCTAGGGAGGTGTCTCATCTGCATTTATCCCAAGCTTGTAAAACATGCTTAGAGCAAAAGGTAGAGGATTCACAAAGACGCTTTTTGAATTGGAGGGGTGAAGGGAACTTTCTATTAACTAGAGACTCATTGGTGTGATTTATCCCAGAGATCTGAAAATAGCAGGGAGAATGGGGATGTAAGAATGCTGCCTTGAGAATAGCTTATCCTCGCCCACAGTTTGAACAGATGAGCTGTCTGCATCAGAGAACCTAACAATTTTGAGGTTTAATTATCTGGTGCTTCTCATAAATTATGGTGGCCAAAGCAGAGAAAAAGAAAGGCCCTTTTCCATTAATTACAATCAGGTTTCCAATCATGACATTCTCATGTCCAAAACTTAATTATTTCTAAATCATTACTAGACATTTTCATCTAGACAGATCTGGTTATGATGGAGATTCTTCTATATCCCAATGTATGAAGCTGGATCTACAACAGAGTCTAAATTTCCTACTACGACCAAGGACACACAGGTACAGGGCCTCTGTTTCATTAGGTTGTGATCTCCTTGTTGGTTAGCCAGTTCACGTTTTCTTACAACACATTCAGCACCAGACTTGCCTGAAGGAATAGGACCCATGAGCTCTGTCTGTGTCTCTATAGTTCATGCTTCTGTTTTCCAGGGACCCACACAGACCCTCCTCTCTCCCCCAACACTTGGTCCACTAGCTCTAGGCTCACACTCTGGTATTAGTTTATCCTCTGATCACTTTGTGGTGGAAATAGTGTCAGATGGAACTTCCCATCTCCTGAACATGAACCTCCTGCACTTTTACTTATTTCTTGTATTATGAGGGTTGCTTTCACTTGGTTGTCATTACTGGTGACTGCAAAAGACATCTCTCATTTTGAACCCTCCTCCCTTTCTTTTTATGAAAACTTTCTCACCTGGGTCTGGATACAGGTCCACTATAGCAGTTGGGTCCAGTGGGGAGAGCAGATCCAACACCAGAACTCCCTATAGAGTAGGAGAACTGACCCTGCAGCTCTGGACAGAAGCCCAGCCCCGGGATCTCCAGGTGTTCCCATCCTTGATGAGGACTGAACATAGACCACTCACCATGGAGTTTTGGCTCAGCTGGGTGTTCCTTGTTGCTCTTTTAAGAGGTCAATTGTGGAGAACAAGAAACACTGCGTATGTGATTGGACATAAGTGAGAGAAACAGTGGGAATATGAGAGTTTTCTGACTAGGATGTCTTTGTGTTTGCAGGTGTCCAGTGTGAGGTGCAGCTGGTGGAGTCTGAGGGATGCTTGCTGCAGTCTGGGGGTTTTATGAGATTCTCCTGTGCAGCCTCTGGATTCCCCTTCAGTAGCTACCATATGAACTGGTTCTACCAGGCTCCAGGGAAGGGGCTGGAGCCAATTTGTGCTATTACTGGTAATGGTGGTAGCACATACTATGCAGACTCTGTGAAGATCTGATTCACCATCTCCAGAGACAATGCCAAGAACACACTGTATCTGCAAATGAAAAGCCTGAGAGCCATGGACACGGCTGTGTATTACTGTGTGAGAGACACAGTGAGCGGAAGTCAGTGTGAGCCCAGACAAAGACTTCCCTTCAGCAGAGGCTGTGGCCAAGATGGGGCACTCAGGGTCCTTGAACACAAGTACCATCCCAGTAGCAGGTGCAGTTTAATGATTGGGCTGGTGTCCTGTGTGGTTCCTTTTAATGTCACATTTTCCCTCAGGAAAACTCTCTGGATTCTTGATTCTGAGCTTACCTCTCTCTGAAGTCTCTGAGTTAGTAAAGTCTGTTGTAAAGAAAGACAACTTCTTCACATGGACTAATATCAGAGAATCTCTTTCAGACCCTTGTGCCAAATACCAAATACTGATTAAATCTTTTGACTCAAGTCAGCTAAATACAACTAGAGGCTCTGCAGACTCAACAGTGCCTCTCAGCACAACACAGCTCAGGGTGCCAGCCAGCCAGCAGCAGGACATGATCATGTTGCACAGTGGACACTGGAGGCATGTGACCTGAAAGCTAGAGATGAAGAATCCCTGGTTGTTACAATCACTGCCTTGTCATCTTGCTCACCAAGGTAGGTGACACCAGGCAGAGGCAGAGGGAACCACAGAAGCTTGTTTCAAGTCCATGCCAATGAGAAATACACACACCATGCAGACATGGAATGACTATTATGTACATATTTGAAGTCTCTGGGAAGTACAGGAAAGGCCCTTCAGTAGGTCAGACCTGTCTTGATGGAGTCAGAAAAGGAGACTGGCTTTTTGCTTTATTATTTTCAAGCTGGTGGGGGAGGGAAGGAATTCTGCTTCCAGGAGTTTGAATGGTTTCAATCTCCCAATCACATCTAAAGACAAAACCATTATTTCTTATCAGATTTCTACTGTGTGGCAGATGGAGAAGAGGCAAGAAAAAGCCATCAGTTGTCAGCAGTCCAACAAAAATTAAAATAGGGTATGGCTACCTATTTTACTTAACAACTATACAAACTGCAAACATTGAGATAAGGTGTCATTATGTGTGTTCAAAATCCAGGGCTACAGAAAATGAGAGGAATGAGGAAGCAAATGAGGATGAGGATGATGAAGGTGATCAGGATGAGGATGATGTTGGTGATGGTGATGGAGGAGGTGATGGTGATGATAAAATTGGACAGAGGTTGTGGTCCAATGTCTTTGTGAAAATCTGTAGTTTATCCAAAGGTCATCAGTTTTCAGAAGGCCTTGTGTCAACTTAGAGTTGGGCCTTTAGGGTTGAATTTCCCAATGACAGCTAAGGAGAAGACACCTGCTTTCTTTTCCTATAAAGTCATTGTGTGTGGACAACCAGCTTGTCTATAGAAAATAAGAAGAATGATTATCAGTAAGGAAATGGTGATGATGGTGGTGATGATAATATTGATGATGATTTAGACAAGGCTCAATAGGAGAAAGGGGAGACTTATGTAACACTTCAAACAAGAAAGTTTTTTTTTTAAAGAATCACACACTTAAAAAAGGACAACGACCACAGATTTAGACAGGGATTTGGTCCAATGAAATGATGGTTCCACATACAGTCACACCATGACCATGGCTCCTCCAGTGAGAGGTGTCCACTCTTCCTTGTAAGGGTTCAGAGCAGGGGTCCTCAAACTATGGCCCGCAGGCCACATGCGGCCCGTCAAAAACATTTATCCGGCCCGCCGGGTGTTTTTGCCGCCGCTGCCTGTCTTGCTTAGCAGCCAACTCGTCCCGGGCCTGCAGTGCGCATGTGTGGAAAGTCTGAGGGACAGTGAACTGGCCCCCTGTTTAAAAAGTTTGAGGACCTCTGGTTCAAAGATTTCAAAAATGCGACCCCAATGAATTATGCAGCTTGGATGATGCATGGTGAGACCATGTGAGTAAGGATCATAAAGGTGTCCAAGTACAGACCCCTGGACATCAGAAGGTGTGAGGTCTATAGTGATGTTCTAGAACAGAGACACTGTGAGAATGTCCATGTAGAAAGAGGGATCCCCTTCCCACCAGTTTGCAATGACACGTTCCTAATTTCTCTTGATCTCTACCTGAATAATCTTTCACATTTTTATTTCTAACAAATTCCTGTTCATACTTATGTAGGTAATTCCTACAATGATACAAGCTGTCTCTATCATGCCTTACACTTCCTTCTAGGCCTTCACTGGAGGAGGCTTTTTAAAAGTATATATTTATTGATTTCAGAGAAAAGGGAGAGGGAGAGAGAGATAGAGACATCTATGATGGGAGAGAATAATTGATTGATTGCCTCCTGCATGCCCCCTATGGGGGATTGAGCCCGCAACCCAGGCATGTGCCTTGACTGGAATCAAACCTGAAACTCTTCTCTATCTATAGCCCAATGCTCTATCCATTTAGGCAAACCAGCTAGGGTGGAAGGATGCTTTAAACTCACATGCCCACTAACTGTCTGTCCATGAACAGCAGGCATATTACTGTCATGTGACTCAAAACAAGTCCAGCTTCCTCCCCTCACCCAATTCCACAGTCACGTCCAGAGTTATGAGTAGTTTCCCAGCAGTGCTCCACTCTGGTACCAGAACCTGCTCCAGTCCCTGTGGCTGCTGTAGCCAATCCACATGGACAGTGGAGCTCAGCATTTTCTGGGGAGTTCTTTGTAAAATCACCAAAAACAGGTCCCATTAAAGGAAATATTATTAAATTAGCCTTGGTCAAAATTAAAGAATTTTGTCTCATCAAAGATTCCATTAAGCAAAATAAAACATAACAAACACATAACAAACACATTTCCAAATCATATGTCTGATATGAGAACATATAAATTTCACATTAAGGATGTTATATGTTTGTGGGAGATCCCAGCACCCTGTGACCACAGTAAACTCCCAGGGGTAGGCAGAGGGAGGCTGGGGGTGAAGGATTCCTCTCAGGGTTGATTGAAGTTTCTTTTCCTGAGAGAAATTCTATGGTAGGAATTCTCTTCCCTCACCTCCCTCTGAGCCCCAACATCACTGATAACACTAAACTAAGAAAACAGTCAATGTTCTTCCATCATCATTTCAACATATGAATGATTCTGAGTTGTACACACACATAATCACTGATTTTATTTCTTGTCTTTCTCCACTCAAAGCCATGACTATTGCTGATGTAACTAGTTAGATGGTCTCTGCAATAGGCCATGGGCTTGCACAAAGGAAGAGTTTGCACAGGAAGCTGTAGACACAATCACAAAATTTCCTATAAGAATCAAGAATGTCCCACCTGCCTGTGCTTGGGAGGCAGGCTCTCAGATCAAAGTAACTTATAAATTAATGTATAAGATATTCAGAATGACTATCCTTTATCTTTTCTTTTTTGCACAAAGGTAGAAATTATTGGTATGAAATAAAAATTTGGAAATTGTAGACACTAGAGTGTTCTGATTCAGAAATGGTCTGAACAAATGCTAATCCCTTTTGCATCTGTTTGAAAGATGCATGAGAAGGTAAAAGTGTAACTTGCTCATCTAGTCCATATTTCTTCTTATGCTCAGAAAGGTGAGGCGGTGCTTTGACCTGAATCCAATGTGTCTCATGACCCACGTGGTCTCCTGTCCCTGACTTACATGTTGATTGAGATCAAGAGAAGAGGCACCCCAAACAGGCCCCAGAAAGACCAGGGTAGCCTGACCGCAGGCCCTTCACTTATAAGAAAAATGCTGCCCCTCATGCAAATTTCTGTTCAAGGTCCAGGGTAAATCTTCTCCTGGGCTGTGCAGGCTCACAGCTCTCCCCTCACATAGAGCTGAGGTCTCTGGGAAGGCAGAGCTGTGGTCTAGAAGAAGATGAGACTGCTGGGTCTTCTCCTGTGCCTAGTGACAGCCCCCCCAAGGTGAGGGTCTCAGGGGCCAGTCAGGGGTCATGGGATGGGGGTGACTGCATGTGACTGACAGGGACTGATGCTCCTTGTCCCAGGTGCAGTTGAAGGAGTCAGGCCCAGGACTGGTGAAGCCCTCACAGACCCTCTCCCACACCTGCACTGTCTCTGGTTACTCCATCACCAGTGATTACCGCTGGAATTGGATCCGCCAGCCCCCAGGAAAGGGGCTGGAGTGGATAGGGGACATACATTATGATGGAGACACTAAATACAGTCCCTCCCTCAAGAGCTGAACCTCCATCTCCAGAGACACATCCAAGAACCAGTTCTTCCTGCAGCTGAGCTCCGTGACCACGGAGGACATGGCTGTGTATTAGTGTGTGAGACACAGTGAGGGGAAGTCAGTGTGAGCCCAGACACAAACCTCCCTGAGCAAGGCAGCAGGGTTGGGATGCACGGGGCTCTCGGGACCCCAGGGGGCGCTCAGGACCCACAGCACAGAGAGCAGTCCTGGGAGCAGGGGCAGAGGGAGGTGGGAAGGAAGGGCCTTTTTGTTGGGCACAGGGATTTCCTCTCAAGCTCTCAGCTGCCTCCGGGGAGGATTCTTCCTTCTCATATTCTCACTGCAGACAGCAATGAACAAGGGACATTGTCTGTTTGCAGGTGACTTGTTTGCAGTGAAGGGGTCTCTCCTTCACCAAGTCTCCTTCACAAATTCTAAGTGACTTTTTTCACTAACTTTTCAATGTTTCACTGATGAGTGCAAACCCCGTAGGTATGTTGCTGGCATTGGGCTGTGTTCACTGCTCTGCCTCCATCCCTCCCTGGTCACAGCTCCCTCAGGGTCTGTCTCTCCATGTACTCTCTCCCATCCTGGTTCCAGGGAGATCACAGGGCCCTCCCTCTACTGAAAGTCTTGAGTACACTCAGGGCTGATGGACCTCACCCATCCTCTCTGGAAGAGCGGTCAGCTCAGTGCACCAAACACAGGGAGACCCCACATTCATCCACGGAGGGGCCCCTGTTGTCCTGCAGGAAGCAGTGCTAACCCCACAGTGGGGAGAGGTGACCCTGAGAGCTGGGATGTGCATCATAGAACGTGTCCCTTCAGCTTTTCTCCTGGATCCAAGGTTTTCTAACTTCACTGTGGGTGAGATGTGCATCAGGAGCATGTTGGGAGCCGAGGAGTTATCCATGGGACCCCCTGCATCCATACCCTCTTCTTACTACTTCCCCAGAAAACACAGAGTCACATAGTCCCACACATAGAGTCACAAGCAGTCAGAAACACATAGTTACAAATGCAGTCACACACAGTTGCATACTCATTTCTGGAAAAGACATGCATTCACACATGAACAGTGATATAAAACCATTCATGCCAATACACACTGTACTTTATGAATTCTAAATAAGAAAACATGGTTATATTTCATTCTCTTGGATGCCATATGCAATAAATATGTGGTTTGCAAGCAACTATTATTTCAACACTGACCACACTCTGTGAAGATCAGCAGTTGTGTTTTTCAGTCCACTTGGTAGGTGCTCAAATTAAGGGTTTGATCCCAATATTTCTAGATTATTATGACTTAAAAAAAAACCCACAATTTAAGTAATAGTGAAAACCTTCTAACAGAAAATAGCCAAGGGCCAAATGGACTCAAGGGTGAGTTCTACCAGAATTTCAAAGAAGAATTGATCACTTTTTAATCAACTCTTCTTGAACTCTTCCAAGAATTAAAAGAAGAGGCAACACTTCCAAAAAGATTTATTGAATTGAACATTACACTGATATCAAAGTCATGTAAGGACACACAAAAATGACAGATCAGTGTACCAGAGTAACATAAATGGAAAAATCTTCAATGATATTCTAGAAAACGTACCAGCACACAGAAAGGATAATATACCATGATCAAATGGGATACCATACCACCATGTAAGGATGATTCAACGTATGTAAATCAGAAAATGTGATACATCTCATCCACAGAATGAAGGAAAAAGTATACCACCATATAATTAGATACAGAATAAAGCTTTAAAATTGAAAATCATTTCAGACTTACAATTTTTAACAGATTAGGTGTACAAGTGATGGAACTCAATAGAATAAAGGCCACGTTTGAGACACCAAGTGACATCATGCTAGACAGAGAAAATTTTGAAGCTTTTCTTCTTACTTAAGGACCAAGACAAGGGCTCCCCTGTGACTACTTATATTCATCAAACTAGAAGTACTTGTCAGAATAATTAGACAAGAAAAGGAAATTTAAAATGTCTAAATCAAAGAGAAACAAGTTAAAATATTTCTCCTTATCTGTATGCTGATGACATGATCTTGTGCATAGAAAACCCTAAAAACTGTATGAGAAGCTAATAGAACTAGAATTCAGGAAAGATGTAAGATACAAAACCAACACACAAATGTCTTGTGCTCCTGCACACTCTAAACGAAATGTCATCATGACTCTAGGAAATATGTTGTCTGTTTCAGAAGAAAGTGAGAAAAGAAACTGTGAACTGGCCAAACATCAAGGAGATGACAACCTAATGAAACAAGAATCCTGGACATGTGTGTCCTCAGTCTTGGTTAATGCCCCATAATGTTCCCAGGTAGCTTTCCCCCCACTGTGGCACTGAGTCAGGTGCAGGTTCCATTTGACCCCATCATTGATGGATATAGTCACATTTGTCCAAAGGGTCAAAAGCAGACATCAGGTTTCCAATAGCAGGATTTTCATAACTTAAACATAATTACCCCCTCATCTTTACCTACAACTTCAGCACAACATCCTAGTTTTGACTGAGTTTCATCTACATCACCAATGATAGACACAGGTCTCACAAGTGAGCAGACAGAATAAACTCCACAAAGGAGGCTGTACAGTGACTACACATCAAGCACCAAACACTGAAGGACAATGAACCAGGAGCTCTGTCTGTGTCTCTAAATTTCATGCTTCTGGCTCCCAGGAACCCACACAGAAGCTCCTCTCTCCCCCATCACTTGGACCACTAGCTCTAGGTGAACACTTTGGTCTTAGTTTATCCTCTGATCACTTTGTAGGGAAAATAGTGTCAGATGGAACTTCCTGTCTCCTGAACATGAACCTCCTGCACTTTTACTTCTTTGTTGCATTATGAGGGTTGCTTTTCTTGGTTTCAATACTGGTGACTGCAAAAGGCATCTCTCATTTTAAATCTTCTCTCCTCTTTTCATGAATATTTTCTCTCCTGAGTCTTTGTACAGGTCACCTGCAGCATTTATATCCAGTGGGGAGGGCACAGGCCCAGATGTGGAAAGTAATTCTTAATATACAGCACCTTGGAAATTTCACACTCTAAGACCATGTCCGTAAGATCAGTGTATAACTCTAGAGCCTCCTATACAGTAGGAGGACACGCAAATAGGGGCCCCTCTGCTCATAAATATCAGCCCACCCCTCACCTTGCAGGTCTTGAAAAGGAGCCCAGCCCTAGGATCCCCAGTGTTCTCATTGCCAGATCAGGACCTAACACAGACCACTCACCATGAGTTTGGGCTTGGCTGGGTTTTCCTTGTGGCTCTTTTAAAAGGTAATTTATGGAGAGCTAGAAACACTGAGCATGGAGTGGACATGAGTGAGAGAAACAGTGGATGGGTGAGAGTTTCCTGACCAGGATGTCTTTGTGTTTGCAGGTGTCCAGTGTGAGGTGCAGCTGGTGGAGTCTGGTGGAGGCTTGGTGCAGCCTGGAGGGTCTCTGAGACTCTCCCGTGCAGCCTCTGGATTCACCTTCAGTAGCTACGGGATGAGCTGGATCCACCAGGCTCCAGTGAAGGGGCTGGAGTGGGAAGCAGTTATATGGAATGATGGAAGTCAGAAATACTATGCAGACTCTGTGAAGGGCTGATTCACCATCTCCAGAGACAACACCAAGAACACATTGTATCTTCAAATGAACAGCCTGGGAGCCCATGAAATGGCCATATATTACTGTGTGAAAGACACAATGAGGGGCAGTCAGACACAAACCTACCTGCAGGAGAGGCTGTGACCACCAGGGGGCACTCAGGGTCCCTGAACACAAGGACTATCACAGCAGCAAGTGTAATTGTAGGTTTGGGCTGGTTTCCTGTACGGTTTCCTCTTCATGTAACAATTTCCCTCAGGGAACATCTGGTTTCTTGACTCTGCACTTACCTCTAATGTCTCTGAGTTAAAAAGTCTGTTGTAAACA
>NW_005871427.1:574932-600209 GCF_000147115.1 Myotis lucifugus | reverse complement strand
TTCAGGGCAAACAAGCTGGCCCCCACCCATGCACCAGGCCTCTATCCTATATAACAAAAGGGTAATATGCAAACTGACCCTAACAGCAGAATGACTGGAAATGACTGGTCATTATGACACACACTGACCACCAGGGGGCAGACGCTCAATGCAGGAGATGCCCCCTACTGGTCAGTGCGCTCCCACGGGGGGAGCTCTGCTCAGCCACAAACCAGGCTGACAGCTTGCAGACACGGCGGTGATGGTGGGAGCCTCTCCTGCCTCCTCAGCAGCACTAAGAATGTCCTACTGCAACTTAGGCCTACTCCCCAGTGGCAAGTGGACATCCCCCGAGGGCTCTCGGGCTGCCAGAGCGATGTCTGACTGCCAGCTTAGGTCCCATCCCATGGGGAGTGGGCCTAAGCCAGCAGGTTGTCATCCCCCGAGGGGTCCCAGACTGCGAGAGGGCACAGGCTGGGCTGAGGGAGCTCCCCCCCTCCCACCGAGTGCACAAATTTTTGTGCACCGAGCCTCTAGTGGACAATAAGCAGTGAGTCTCTTTCAAACACTCTTTTGCTCAAATGACAATTGATGATCAAATCTGCTGACCCTTGTCCCCTAAATCTAACCAGAGACTCTGATTACTAAACAGTGCAGCTTACCTGAATGCTGGACAGAGGCCACCACTGGTATGTGATTCCAAAGTTAGAGAAGAAGGACCCCAGTGGTGCTGGATTTTGAATTGTCATCAGGCTTCTAACTGGGAGAGTAGATGACACCAGGCAGATAAAGAGGGACCCACAGCAGCTTGGTGCAGATGTCCAGGCTGATGACCAATACACACACCAAGGGACATGGAGTGTTTATTATGCACATAGCTGAAATATATGGGAGGCACAGGAAAGGCACTTTTGGAAGTCAGACTTGCTTTGATGGAGCCAGGAAAGGAGACTGGATAAGGGATTTTATTATAGTGAACTGGTGGGGGAGGGGGAGGAATTCTTCCTACAGAGCCTTGTGTGGTTTCAACCTCTTATTGACATCTGGAGACGAGACCCAATGTTCCTTTTCAGATTCCCATGAGGCCAAGTGAGAAAATGCAGGAAGGAGCCATCAATTTACTAACATCAAATGGAAAAGAAAATAAAGTGTGCCTACATATTTTACTTAACAATTATTAAAATTGAGCAACCTTTGAGATAAACCACCATCTACTATAACTGAGAAAATTAATTATAAATAGGCAAATGATTATGATAATGGTGGTGGTGGTAGTGAGGGTGATGATGACCATAGAATTGTATAGGGCAGCGGTTTGGGTCGCGACCCCTTTGGGGGTCAAATGACCCTTTCACATTACAATTCATAACAGTAGCAAAATTACAGTTATGAAGTAGCAACAAAAATAATTTTATGGTTGGGGTTCACCACAACATGAGGAACTGTATTAAAGGGTTGAGGCATTAGGAAGGTTGAGAACCACTGGTATAGGGGGCTTGGTCCATTGTCTTGGGAGGGATCTCTCCTCTATCCAAGGCCATCAGCTGCTTGCAAAGCCCTGTATTAAATTTTAGGTGAGGCTGCTGTCATTTAAATTTCCAATGACATCAAGAGAGAAGTCACCTCATTTTATTATTTGATAAAAAGCTATTGTGTGTGGATAACCACAATGTCTACAGAATATGAGAATGATTATAAGTAAGCAAATCTTGTTGGTGCTGCTGCTGCTGATGATGATGATCATGATGACAAAGGTGAATACAATGAACTGAGAAATGTGTCTTGGTCAAATGAAATGAAGGCTCCACACACAGACACACCATCACTATGGCTCCTCCAGTGTGGGGTGTCAACTCTTCAATGTAAGTGTTGAGTGATTTCATAAATGGCATCCAAAATTTTCAGGCATCAGTGATTCATGGTGAGACCATGTGAGTAATGATACAAAGGTGTCCATGTGCAGATCCCCTGGACCTGTGAAGGTGTTACCTTCTAGAACAGACACACTGTGAGAATGTGCATGTAGGAAACAGGGAATCCCCTTCCCACCAGTTTGCAATAACACGTTCCTTATTTCTCTTAATCCTTCACGTTTCTATTTCTAACAAACTCCTGCTCATCATTATTCCGGTATTTCCTATGATAATACAAGCTGTCTCTATCATGCCCTGCACTAACTTCTGAACCTTCACTGGAGGAGGCTTTAAATCTGTATGTTCAGTAACTCTCTGTCCATGAACATCAGGCACATTTCTGTCATGTGACTCAAATCAGTCCAGGTTCCTCCCCTCACCCAGTTCCATGGTCACATCCAAATTTATTGGTAGTTTCCCAGCAGCGTTCCCCTCTGGTACCAGAACGTGCTCCAGTTCCGGTGGCTGCTGTAGCCAATCCACATGGACAGTGGAGGCTCAGCATTTTCTGGGGAGTTCTTTGTAAAATTACCCAAAGCAAGACCCATTAAAAATAGTGATGAATTGAACTTTAATAAAAGTAAAACATTTGTTCCACCAAATATTCCATCAAGGAAATTAAATGACAAGCTGAGCAAGAGAATATCTTTATTGTGCATGATGGGAGAATGTATGCATTATGAATTAAAGATGTTGAATGTTGTGGGAGGAGAGAACCCAGCACCCTCTGAACACAGTCAGTGTCCCCAGGGACAGGGCCAAGGGAGGCTAGGAATGAGGGTTTCCTGACAGGGTTCCCTCACTCTTAACCCCAACATTACTGATAACACCAGACTGAGGAAACAGGTCAATCTTCCATCATCATTTCAACATATGAATGATTTGGGGCTGTACACATACATGATCACTATGTTCATTTCTTGTGTTTTTTTCCATTTAAAAATCATAATTATTTCTGATATTTCTTGTGTTTTTTTTTCCATTTAAAAATCATAATTATTTC
Source organism: Myotis lucifugus (assembly GCF_000147115.1). Lineage (NCBI taxonomy): Eukaryota > Metazoa > Chordata > Mammalia > Chiroptera > Vespertilionidae > Myotis > Myotis lucifugus. The sequence continues at coordinate 597,314 of NW_005871427.1, read as the reverse complement.
TGATATAACTAGTTTGGGGTCTATGCAAACAGAAGAGTTTGCACAGGAAGCTGTAGACACAATTATAAAATTTGCCACATCAAGAATCAGAAATGTCCCACCTGCCTGGGATGGTTGTAGGAGTTTCTCAGATCAACGTAATGTGGTAAATTCACAGATAAGATATTAAAAATGTCTGTCCTTTACTTTTTATTTTTTGCACAAAGATAGAAAGTATTTGTATAAGGTGAGATTTAAAAATTTATAAATTGTGGATACACTAGGGTTCTGAGATTCATAAATGGTCTGAACAAATGCTAATTCATTTTGCATCTGTTTGAAAGATGTATGAGAAGGTAAAAGTGTAACCTGCTCATCTAGTCCATTTATTTCTTATGCTCAGAAAGGTGAGGCTGTGCTTTGACCTGAATCCAATGTGTCTTATCACCCATGTGGTCCCCTGTCTGACTTAGATGCTGAGTGAGATCAAGGGAAGAGATGCCCCACACAGGCCCCAGAAAGACCAGGAAATCCTGACCTCAGGCCCTACACTTATAAGAAAAGGGTTGCCACACATGCAAATTTCTGTTCAAGCTCCAGTGTAAGTCCTCTCCTGGGCTGTGCAGACTCACAGCTCTCTCCTCACACAGGGCTGAGATCTCTGGGAAGGCAGAGCTGTGGTCTAGAAGAAGATGAGGCTTCTGGGTCTTCTCCTGTGCCTGGTGACAGCCCCCCAAGGTGAGGGTCTCAGGGGTCAGACAGGGGTCATGGGAAGACTGTGACTGCCGTTGACTGACAGGCGTGATGCTCTTTGTCCCCAGGTGTCCTGTCCCAGGTGCCGCTGCAGGAGTCGGGCCCAGGACTGGTGAAGACCTCACACACCCTCTCCCTCACCTGCACTGTCTCTGGATTCTCCCTAACGAGCATTGGTGTACACTGGACCCGCCAGCTTCAGGAAAGGGGCTGGAGTGGGTCGGGGTTATATGGAATACTGGAAATACAGCCTATAACCCTACACTGAGATCCCGCCTCAGCATCACCAGGGATACATCCAAGAGCCAAGTTTACTTAACACTGAACAGCCTGAGAACCGAGGACACAGCCATGTATTACTGTGCGAAACAACACAGTGAGGGGAAGTCAGTGTGAGTCCAGACACAAACCTCCCTCCCAACTCCCAGGGCTGGGAACAAGGGGGTGCTTCGGACACCAGGGGGCGCTCCTGACTCACCAAGCCCAGAGTGTGCAACTCTATGAGCAGGGGCAGAGGGAGGTGGGGAAGGAAGGGCCTTCCTGTTGGGCTCAGGGATTTCTTGTTGGGCACAGGGATTTCCTCTCTAGCTCTCAGCTGTTTCCAGGATGGTTCTTGCTCTGTCTCTGTGGCTCTAACTTCCCGCATTCTCACTGCAGACACCAGAGGAGGTCACACTGCTGTTGGCAGAAGACATATGGGCAGTGACTGGGGACTCTCCTCTCCATGTTCCTGTATTTTCTTTCTTGTCAGAGACCATCAGCAGTGCTCTTGTCAGCTTGTGTTTGGAAACTTTCCCACTAAGAGAGAAGCCAGCACAGCCCAGTCACCTGTGTGCTGACCCACATGCCCACCTGTCCCCACAGGGTCCTTCCTTCTGACAGGCCCACAAAAAATAAAACATATGCACATACCAGGGACAGTGGAAGCTGGATGAAATCCATCTGAATGGTGCAAAGGTCCCTTGAGGGCTGTTCCCTGGTCACCTCACCTGTACAGGAGCAAGGATTTGCTGTTTCTGGTACCACAGGAGCAGGAAATGACCTCAGCTCTCTCCTTAAAGGTGTCACACCAGCACTAATGTGAGATGATACAATATCCTGTGTAGTGTAGTGAAATAGGAAAGTTTAACAAAGTCTCATTGGAAATAATCTCATTTCAACAAACAGCTGAATTGGAAAATATCTGGGTGAAGGAGACATCTATACAGTTTTCCATTTTTTTTTTTTACTTAACATCATGGGCTAAAGTTTGACATTTCATAATGAGGTGTTGAATCTTCTGTAGATTACTCCTTTGAGGGCTCAGACAGGATAATAACCCTGGTGGAGGGTGCTTGTTGATTATGTTGATCTATCTCAGCATTTTCCTAACCTCCATGTGTAGGTATTCTAGTGACTCCAACATTCACCTTTCATCTCCCAGATGGAAGAGAGCTCCCACACTTCCTCCTTGGACTTCTTTGTTGGGTTTCCAGGACCTATGAGGGAGCACTATGTCTGCAAAGTTTCCGTAAGTCATGCACTGATCCCCAAACCTCTGTGTGTCTACCTTGGTCTCCTCCAGACAGCTCTGGTGACTACAGAACATTTCACCACTAAGGAATGGGACTTGGTGAAACTAAGAGCTGATTCTAAGAAAAGATAAAAAAGATTGATGAACCATTAGCCAGACCCATCAGGAAACAAAGAGAAAGAACCCAAATAAATAAGGTCAGAAATGAAAGCTGAGAAGTAAAAAATGACACCCCATAAATAAAAAGGATTGCAATAAAATACTATGAACAACTATATGCCAATAAGCTGGACAATGTGGATGAAATAGACAAATTCCTAAAAAAAACCCACTGTATCTGAAAACTGAAATAGGAAGATCAGAAAACCTGAATAAACTAATAACAACTGAGGAAATAGAAACAAGAATCAACAAACTCCCAGCAAACAAAAGCTTGGTCTGAATGGCTTCACAGGGGAGTTTTTAAGAATCAAAGAAGAACTAAACCCTGTACTCCCCAGCTATTCCAAAAAGATCCAAGAAGAAGGAAAACTTCCAAACTCTTTTTATGAGGCCAGCATTACCCTAATTCCAAAAACAGATCACACTACTAAGAAAGATAATTACAGGATAATATCCGTGATGAACAAAGATCCTAAAATCCTCAACAAAATATTAGCAAGTCAGATCTAGCAATATATTAAAAAGATCATACACCATCATCAAATGGGATTCATCCAAAGGATGGAAGGCTGGTGCAATTTTCACAAAACAATAAACATGATACATCACATAAACAAATTGAAAGACAAAAATAACATGACCATATCTATAGATTTAGAAAAATCATTCAACAAAATCCAACACCACTTTTGATACTCTCAACAGCGTGGGAAAAGAGGGAGCATATCTCAACATAATAAAGGACATGTATGACAAACCAACAGCCAACATCATACTCAATGAGCAAAAATGAAAAACATTTCCCCAAAGAAAAGGAACAAAACAGAAATGTCCGCTTTCATCACTCTTATTCAACATAGTACTGGAAGTCCTAGCCACAGTGATCAGAAAAGAAGAAGAAATAAAAGGCATCCAAATTGGTAAGGAGGAAGTAAAACTCTTGTTATTCATAGGTGACATTATATTGTACATAGAAAACTCTAAATCCTCTACCAAAAAAATTACTAGATTTAATAAATAAATTCTGCAATGTAGCAGGGTACAAAATTAACACCCAGAAATCGATGGAATTTTTAAACACCAATAATGAATTCTCAGAAAGAGAAACCAAACCAACAATCCCATTTACCATTGCATCAAAAAATTATGATACTTAATAATAAACTTAACCAAGCAGGTAAAAGACTTGTACTCAAAAAAATTCAGGGTGTTTAATAAAGAGATAGAAGAAGATATAAACAAGTGGAAAAATATACCATGTTCATGTATTGGTAGAATTGATGTCATTAAAGTGTCCAGATTACCCAAAGCAATCTATAGATTCAATGAAATGCCTATTAAAAATACTCCAAATATTTCTATGAACCAAAACATATCCCAATTAGCCACAGCAATCTTGAGAAAGAAGAACAAAGGTGGGAGGAATCACAGTACCAGATATTGAATTATAATCAAAAGCCATAGTAATCAAAATAGTCTGATACTGGCACAGGAATAGGCATATTGGTCAATGGAACAGAACAGAGAACCCAGAAATCTACCCAAGCCATTATGCTTAATTAATATTTGACAAAGGAGGCAAGACAGGAATCAAAACAGTCTCTTCAATAAATATTGTTGGGAAAATTGGACAGATAAATGTGCAAAAAAATGAAACTAGACCACTAAATTACACCATAAACAGGAGTAAATTCAAAATAGATAAAAGAATTAAATGAAAGAAGGGAAACCATAAAAACCCTAGAAGAAACCATAGGTAGCAAAATCTCAGACATCTCTGAAAGAAATGTGTTTACAGCTACATCTTCTAGGGTGAAGAAAACTAAAGAGAAAATCAACAAATGGAACTACATCCAAATAAAAAGCTTCTGCACAGCAAAAGAAACCATCAAAAAAATGAAAAGGGATTCCACAATATGGGAGAACAAATTTGGCAAAGATACATTTGATAAAGCGTTAATATCCAAAATAATAAAGAACACATACAATTTAACCAAAAGAAGATAAACAATCCTATTCACAAATGGGCAAAGGGCCTAAATAGACATTTTTCAAAAGAGGACATACAGAAGGCCAAGAGACATATGAAAACATGCTCAAAGTCACTAATCATCCGAGAGATGAAAATCAAAATGACAATGAGGTACCATCTCACACCTGTCAGAATGGCAATCACCAACAAATCAACAAACGACAAGTGCTGGTGAGGATGTGGAGAAAAAGGAAACCTTTTTGCACTGCTGGTGGGAATACAGACTGTGGGAAACAGTACGGAATTTCCTCAAAAAAATAAAAATGGAACTCCCATTTGACCCAGTAATCCCACTTCTAAGAACATATCTCAAGAAATCAGAAACACCAATCAGAAAGGATATATGCACTCCTATGTTTGTAGCAGCACAATTTACAATAACTAAGATTTGAAACAGCCTAAGTGCTCATCACAGATGAGTGGATTAAAAAACTGGTACATCTACACAATGAAATACTACACTGCTGTAAAAAAAGAAGGAGCTCTTACATTTGCAACAGCATGGGTGGACCTGGAGACCATTATGCTAAGCAAAATAAGCCAGTTGGATAAAGGTAAATATCACATGATCTTACTCGTCTTTTGGAATATAATGAACAACATAAACTGAAGAACAAAAATAGATCCAGAGGCATAGAAACATCGAACAGACTGTCCAACCACAGAGGGAAGGTGGGGGTGGAGTGTGGGTAAGAGATAAACCAAAGGACTTGTATGCATACATATAAGCATAACCTATGTACACAGACAGTAGAGGGGTGAGAGCATGTGCTGAGGGATGAGAACAGCAAAGGCGAGGTCAATGGGAGGGGGGGAGACACATATGTAATACTTTAAACAATACAGACTTTAAATTTAAAAAATAATAAATTAAATAAATAAAGTTTTAAAAAAATGGGCAAAAGTCCTAAATAACCACTTCTCCAAAGGGAACATACAGATGGCCAAGAGAAATATGAAATCATGCTCAAAGTCACTGATCATCACATTGATGCAAATTAAAATGACAATGCGTTATCACCTCACACCTACCATCAACAAATCAACAAATGTCGATTGCTGGTGAGGATGTGGAGAAAAGGAAACCCTAGTACACTACTGATGGGAATGCAGACTGGCGCGGCCACTGTGGAAAACAGTATTGAGTTTCCTCAAAAAATTAGAGATGGAACTCCCATTTAACCCAGTAATCCCACTTCTAGGAATATATCCCAAAAATCAGAAACACCAATCAAAAAGGATATGTGCTGCACAATTTACAATAGCTAAGATCTGAAAGTGCCCATCAGTAAATGGGTGCATAAAAAAGCTGTGGTACATTTATACCATGGAATATTATGCTACAGTAAAAAAAAAAAAAAAAAGAAGGATCTCCTACCCTTTGGGGCAGCATGAAGGGACCAGGAGAGTATTATGTTAAGCAAAATAAGCCAGCCAGAGAGAGACAAATATCAAAAGATCTCACTCATATGTGGAATCTAATGAACAAAGTAAACTGATGAACAAAATGGATCCAGAGACATAGAAACATGGAACAGATTGTGGAATCTGAGAGGGAAGACTGGAAAGGATGGGTGGGTGGGAAGAGATCAACCAGAAACTCATATGCATATATGTATAATCCATGGACACAGACAATAGGATGGTGAAGACTTGGGGTAGGAGGTGAGGGAGAGCTAGAAGTGGCCAATACAAGGAGACATATGTAATAATTTCAACAATTTAGATATAATTTTTAAAAGAAAGAATTGGGACTTGTACCTTCAGACTCCCACTGAGCATGGTCTCTGTGTCCTCAGTCTTCTCTCAGGTGGGTCCAAGACTTCAGCTATGAAATACTCTGCCGTGTGTGTGTGTGTGTGTGTGTGTGTGTGTGTGTGTGTGTGTGTGTGTTTCGGCTGGGGGCCTGCCCCCACCAGGGGGCGCTCAGGGTCCCTAAACACAAGGACCATCCAGGCAGCACCTGAAGTTGGAGGTTTGGGCTGGTTTCCTGTGTAATTTCCTCTCCATCTCACATTTCCCTCAGGAAACCTGCCTGGATTCCTGATTCTGTTCTTACCTCTTAAATCTCTAAGTTAGAGAGTCTGTTGTAAACAGAGACAACTTTCTCACGTGGACAAGTGGCAGAGAGTCTCTTTCAGACACCCTTGTGCCAAGTACCAAATAATGATGAAATCTTCTGCTCAAATCAGCTAAACCCACCAAGAGGCTCTGCAGACTTAATAGTGTATCTAGGCTCCACACAGCTCAGGGCCCAGTCAATCAGCAGCAGGACATGTATGTGCTGCCCATGGACACCAGAGTCCTGTGACCCCAAAGTGAAAGAAGGACCCCAGGTGGTGGAGGTCATTGACTTGTCATCATGCTCATAGCACTGAGAGTAGGTGACACCAGGCAGAGGCAGAGGTTCCCACAGCAGCTTGGTATAGATGACCAGGCTGATGACAAACACAGACCCCAGGGACAGGGAATGTTTATTGTGCACATACCTGAAATCTCTGGGAAGCACAGGAAAGGCCCTTCATAAGACAGACCTGCTTTCATGGAGCCAGGAAAGGCAATTGGCTCGGGGCTTATATTTTGTGAGGTGAAGAGGGGGTTCCTGCTTTCAGGGGCTTGAGTGGTTTGAATCTCCCAATGACATCTAAAGGCAAAACCATGGTTTCTCATCAGCTTCCTCCAGCGTGGCAGATGGAGAAGAGGCAAGAATAAGCCATCAGTTGTCAGCAGTGAAACAAAAATAAAATAGAGTATGGCTGCCTTTTTACTTAACAATTATACAAAATGTGCAAAAATTGAGATAAAGTGTCATTAAGTGTGTTTGAAAACCAAGTCTACAGGAAATGGGAAGAATTCCATAATTCTAAGTAAGCAAATGAGGATGATTGAGGATGATGATGTTGATGATGGTGGTGATGATGGTGATGAAGCTGGTGATGGTGACGATAGAATTGCAAGGTCAGCAGTTATTAGGCGTTGTGTCATTAGGCGTTGTGTCAACTTAGAGTTGGGTCTTTGGGGTTTCAATTTCCCAATGACATCCGATTTCTTTTCCTATAAGAAGTCATTGTGTGTGGAAAACCACAATGTCTATAGAAAATGAGAAGAAAGATTATAAGTAAGCAATTGGTGATGATGGTGATGATGATGATGATGATGATGATGCTCAATAGGGGACACAGGAGGAACTTATGTAAATTTCAAACAATAGAGATTTTGTGGAAAAAGAATCACACACACACACACACACACACACACACACATAATAAATGATGATGACTACCGATTGAGATAGGGATTTGGTCTAATGAAATGATGACTCCTTATACAGATGCACCATCACCATGGCTCCTCCAGTGAGAGGTGTCCACCCTTCCCTATAAGTGTTGATGGATTTTATAAATGGCACTCCAATTAATTATGCAGCTTGGTGATTCAGGCTGAGACCAGATCAGTAATGACCCGAAGGTGTCCAAATGCAGATCCCTTGGACCTGGAAAGGTGTTATTGCCTAGAACAGAGACACTGTGAGAATATGCATGTAGAAAACAGGGATCCCCTTCCCACCAGTGTGCAATGACATGTTCCTTATTTCTCTTGATCCCTGTCTGCATGATCTTTCACTATTTTATCTCTAACAAACTTCTGCTCATCATTATTCAGGTATATCCTACGATGATATAAGCTGTTTCTATTATGCCCTGTACTTCCTTCGGGGCTTTCACAGGAGGAGGCTTTCAACCCTATGTCTAGTAACTCTCTGTCCATGAAAATTAGGCATATCTCTGTCATGTGAGTTAACACAACTCCAGATTCCACCCCTCACCCAGTTCCACAGTCACATCCAGATTTATGGGTAGTTTCCCAGCAGTGCTCTCCTCTGTTACCAGAACCTGCTCCAGTCACTGTGGCTGCTGTGGCCAATCCACATGGATAGTGGAGGCTCAGCATTTTCTGGGGAGTTCTCTGTTACGTCACCCAAAACAGAACCCATCAATGAAAATTTAGGTGAATTGATCTTTAATAAAATTAAAAACATGCCCTAACCGGTTTGGTTCAGTTGATGGAGCATCAGCCTGCGGACTCAAGGGTCCAGGGTTTGATTGCAGTAAAGGGCATGTACATTGGTTGTGGGCACATCCCCAGCAGGGGGTGTGCAGGAAGCAGCTGATCGATGTTTCCTTCTCATTGATGTTTTGAACTCTCTATCCCTCTCCCTTCCTCTTTCTGTAAAAAAATCAATAAAATATATTTAAAAAATTAAAAACATTTGTTCAAAAACTTAAAGTGTTTCCCTTAAGAAAAGGAACAAGACAAGGATGTACACTTTCACCACACTTATCCAACATAGTACTGGAAGTCCTAGCCATAGTAATCAGACAAGAAGAAGATAGGAAAGGAATCCAAATTTGAAAGGAGGAAGTAAAACTGTCATTATTTGCAGATGACATGATATTGTCCATAGAAAACCCAAAAGACTCCACCAGGAAACTACTAGACTTAATAAGTGAATTCATCAAGGTAGCATGATACAAAATCAACATCCAGAAATCAATGGAATCTTTATACACCAATAATGAACTCTCAGAGAGAGAAACTAAAAAATCAATCCCATTTACCATTGTAACAAAAAAATAAGATACCTGGAAATAAATTTAACCCAGGAGGTAAAAGACCTGTACTTGGAAAACTATAGGACATTGAAAAAAGAAATAGAGGAAGATACAAACAAATGGAAGCGTATTCCACATTCATGGATTGGAAGAATTAACATTATTAAATGTCTATGCTACCCAAAGTGATCTAAAGATAAAACTGTATCACTATTAAAATACCAATGGCATACTTCATAGAACAAATACTCCAAATATTTATGGAACAATTAAAGATCTAGAATAGCTGCATTGATCTTGAGAAAAAAAGGACGAAGGAGGAGGGATCACAATACCGTATATCAAACTATCCACAAAGCCATCATAACCAAAGCAGCCTGGTACTGGCAAAATAACAGGCATATAGCCAATGGACTAGAACAGAAGCCCCCAAAACTGACACACCACATTATGGTCAATTAATATTTGACAAAGGAGGAAAGAACATACAATGGAGTAAAGACAGTCTCTTCAACAAATGGTGCTGGGAAAACTGGGAAAAAACATGCAAAATAGGACACCAACTTACATCATACACAAGAATAATCTCAAGATGGATAAAAGATTTAAATGTAAAGCATGAAACAAAAAAATCTTAGAGGAAAACTAAGGCTTGGAGTTGGAGGAGACAATAAAGGAGATATCTGTAATACCATCAACAATAAAAAATACATATTTTAAAAATTAAAACATTTGTCCCACTGAATATTACATCAAGGGAATTAAATGACAAGTTTAGCAAGATAATATATTTCTAAATCATGTGCCTAAAGGGAGAACATGTGCATTATACATTAAGGCTATTGTATGTTATGGGGAGAACCCAGCACCCTCTGGCCACAGTGACCATCCCCAGGGACAGGGCAGAGGGAGGCTGGGAATAACGGATTCCTGCCAGGGTTGAAGTGCCCTTTCCTGTTAGAAAATGTATGCTAGGAATTCTCCAATTTCCCAAACTCTGAACCCCAACATCAATGATAACACTAGACTGAGAAAACAGGTCAATCTCCTTCCATCATCATTTCAACATATGAATGATTCTGAGTTGTACACCTGCATGATCACTGCTTTTATTTCTTGTCTTTTCTCTACTCAAAGCCATGACTATTTCTGATGGAACTAGTTTGGGGACTCTACCATAGGCCAAAGAAACACACAAGACTTTGAGGTGAAGGAACATGTTACTGAACAATGAATGGGTTAACAAAGAGATCAAGGAAGAAATCAAAATGACTTTAAGACAAATGAAAATGTGAGCACAGCAACCCCATTCTATGGGACACAGGAAAAGCAGTTATAAGAGGGGAATCTGAACCATCACAAGTCTACCTCAGGAAACAGGAAAAAAGATAAGCAATCTAAGTCTACACTTAAAGGAACTGGGGGAAAAAAAACAAAAACAAAAACAAAAAAACAAAAAACAAACAAACAAAAAAACACCTTGAGTGAGTACTAGAAAGTAAATAATAAAGACCTTAGCAGAAATAAACAAAATACAGTCTAAAGAAATCTATGAAACTAAGAGCTGGTTAGTTGAAAAGATAGACTAGATTGATATTCTTTTAAATAGACTTATCAAGAAATAAAGAGAGATGACACAAATAAATAAAATAAAAGAGAAGTAGCATCAAACACCAGAGAAAAACAAATGATTGTAATAAACTACAATGAACAACTGTATACCAATATAATGGACAACCTGGGAAAAATGGATACATTCCTATAAACATATATGCTTTCAAAACTGAATTAGGAAGAGTCCGAAGATCTAAATAGAACAAATCAACCAAATGAAATCAAAGCAGGAATAAAAAACCTCCCAGCAAACAAAAGTCCTCGACCAGATTACTTCACAGATGAATCTCACCAGACATTCAAAAGGGACCATACCCTTATCCCTCTCAAAATATTCCCAAAAAATTCAAGAGAAGGGAAAACTCCCAAGCTGCCTTCAACTGTCCACATTTTACCTAGATTTGTCCAAGACCCAGAGCTCCATGGACAGAGCGCTGCTGACTCTCCCCAGCTCCTCCCAAAGTGTCAAGGGCAGAGGAGACCCTGTAAAAACCCACCTGCCCCTCTTCATCCACCATCACCCCTCTCACAAGTCCATTCATCTGTGGACACCCCAGGACACCCCAGGACAGATCACAGACAGGAAACCTGAAGCTGAGCCAGGACATGGTGACAGTGGTCCCAAGGGTCACATGCAGACATTGAGGTTTCCAATATCATTATCCTGACCTAAACTTAATTATTCCTAAATCATTGCCCACATCTTCCCCTAAACACACCTGGTCATGACGAAGATTCTTCTATATCCCAATGTATGAAACTGGATCTACAATGGAGTCTAGAGAATAATCACCACAAAGGAGGCACTGCAGCTGCTACACATCCAGCAACAAACTCCCCTGAAGGAATAGGACCCGGGAGCTCTGTCTGTGTCTCTATAACTCATACTTCTGGCTCCCAGGACCCACACAGATGCTAGTCTCTCCCTGAGCACTTGGTCCATGGCTCCAGGCTCACACTATGTCCTGAGTTTACCCTCTGATCACTATTTACCCTCTGATCAGGAAAAATAGTGTCAGATGGAACTTCTCATCCCCTGAACATGAATCTACTGAACTTTTGGTTATCATATTTGAAGGTTAATTTCTCTTGGTTGTCATTACCGGTGATTGTCATAGGAATCCAAGATTTTCACTCCTTCTCTCTTATGTACAGGTGACCTGGAGAAGTTGGATTCAGAGGGAAATGCACAGGTCCAGGTGTAGGGAAGTATCCTATATAATAAAAGCCCAGTGACCAAACGGCAGAACCACCTGAAGGACCTCATACCCTCGCCCTGGCCAGCCATGCCCCTGATTGGCCTCTAACCCCCTAAATCACTGCCTGGCACCCTGGTGCATGTACAATTAGGGAAAGCACAAGAAAATAATCATCAGTCCCTTCTGTCCTCGACCAGAGTCTCCAGAGGGCTCTGCTAATCCTGCAGCCAAGGTGTGGAATGCTCCCTCCATGGCCCACAGCCTCAGGAGACCTTCCAAGTTAGCCAAAAAGGTGACCTAAGCATTAACAGGATAGCGACCCTTTGCTGAGCAATGTAGAGAGGTTGGGTGGGGATTTTGTGAAATTGCTGCACCTTGCAGATTAGTTGAGATTTCAGTCTCTCTTTAAAAGTGGCAGCGAAGAGGATCCGCAGGTTTCCAGGAGTAGGGTACGCATAAAAACAGAAAAAAACAAACACTTTTAAGCAAACAGACATGAAGATCATATTGTGAAACTGAGGGCAGAGGCCCAATAAGAACTCAAAAATTATTAAAGGGCCATTATCCATCTTGATATACGTTTGCAAACAACACATAAACAACTTCATCTCATGGCACGTGAAATGCAAGACAGTTCTGTTGTGGGTTTTCTTTTGGCCATCCTTAAAGTATAATTAGATCCAGCTGGGGAAAAGCTACAGCTTCCAGCTATAGACCCCAAGGCTGGCCGGCCTGACAGGCCCCTATCAGGGTGAGCCTGCTGGCCCCCACCCATGTATGAATTCATGCACCTGGCCTTTAGTTTAAACATAAACATGCCCTTGGACATGTCACACTCTGAGAAAGTGTCATTTGTATCAGCATCCAACCCCAAAGGTCCATATATAGTAAGTGGACATGCAAATAGAGCCCAATTTAGTCCTAAAAATGAGACCAGCCCTGACCCTGCAGCTCTGGGACAGGAGCCCAGCCCCAGGATTCCCAGGTGTTCCCATTACCTGATTAGTACTGAACACAGACCACTCACCATGGGGTTTGGGCTCAGCTGGGTTTTCCTTGTGACTCTTTTAAGAGGTAATTTTTGGAGAACTAGAGATACTGAATATTGAAGTGGATACCAGTGAAAGAAACAGTGGACATGTGAGAGTTTCCTGACAAGGACATCTCTGTGTTTGCAGGTGTCCAGTGTGAGGTGCAGCCGATGGAGTCTGGGGAGGCTTGGTGTAGCCTGGGGGGTCTCTGAGACTCTCCTGTGCAGCCTCTGGATTCACCTACAGTAACAATAGCATGCACTGGGTCCACCAGCCTCCAGGGAAGAGCCTAGAGTGGGTCTCATTCATTAGTGGTTTTAGTGGTAGTGCCATATACTAAGCCAACTCAGAAGGGCCAATTCACCATCTCCAGAGACAACACCAAGAAAATGCTGTACCTGCAAATGAACAGCCTGAGAGCCGAGGGCATGGCCATGTATTACTGTGCAAGGCACACAGTGAGGGGAAGTCACTGTGAACCCAACACAAACCTCCCTGAGGGAGGGACAGGGATGGGCTACAGGGGGCATCCAGGACACCAGTGGGTGCACAGGACCAGCACAGACCCCAGACCAGGAGGAGGTGGAGAGTTGAGCAAAGACACAATTTCCTGCTCTGTCTTAAATTAGTTTTGCTCCAAGGCTGAGCTACAGAGCTCACAGAAAGTCTTTTCCTATGTCTAGTTTTAGGAATTGTATTTGTGAACAAAAGGGGGATCTGTAGTAAATGTGACCAAATTGAGTGACTGAAAGGAACCTCACAGGAGGCTCTGATCACAAATTCCTATCTGGGCTGTCCTGGTGGGTAGGCAGGCCCCAGGCCTATAACCTCTTAATAAAGGGCTTATCTTTATTTTAAGCAATGCCATCCATTGCTCCTATGCATCTGGGTTAACACGCCTTTGAGATAAGCATGACCACCCTCAGGAGAGCACTTCCTGGTAACTGTCCTGTTATCCAGTCCCTGCCTTGCTCTCTCCCACCTCCATGTCACCTTCCTCACCTTTCCTTGTTAACTTCAAATGCACAAATGCATCTGCAAACTGTTATTCTCCACAGCATTTGATGTCTTTTCTCTAACAGTTGTCATCCACTGGGCTCAAATAAAATCTTATAAAACATTCTGTACATGTTTGGACATTTCTTACTTCAACATATTGTCTTGTCTTCATTTTAAACATATGTGACACATCCATATTTGCAGATGACATGATACTGTAAATAGAAAACCCCAAAGACTCCATCAAAAAATGACTAGATCTAATAAATGAATTCGGCAATGTAGCAGGATACAAAATTAACACCCAGAAACCTATGGCTTTTTATACACCAACTAGAGGCCTGGTGCACAAAATTTTTGTAGGGGAGGGGGGTATTGTCCCAAGCCCAGCCTGCATCCTCTCCAATCTAGCACCCCTCAGGGGATGTCCGATGGCTGGTTTAGGCCCAATCCCGCAGGCCCTAAACTGGCAGTCTGACATCCATCTCACAATCTGGGACTGCTGGCTCCTAACCACTCACTTGCCTGCTTGCCTGCCCCTAACCTCTCCCCTGCTGGCCTGATTGATGGCTAACTGCTGCCCTGATGGACCAATAACCCCCAACTGCCCTCTCCTTCTAGCCCAGCCACCCCCTACTGCCCCCCCCCCCCGCCGGCCATCTTGTGGAAGCCATCTTGTGATGACATGGGGTGTGGCCACCTTATGGTGTCCATCTTGTGACAACATGGGAGTGGCTATCTTGTGATGACTTGGGGTGGCCATCTTGTGATGATGTGAAGGCACGAGGGCCACATAGACTTTTATTAGTATAGATACTGAACTCACAGAAAAAGAAATAAAAAAAATCCATTTACCATTGCAACAAAAAAATTCGGATACCTAGGAATAAAGTTTTAACTAAGGAGGTAAGAGACCTGTACTCAGAAAAACTTCAGAACATTGAAAAAAGCAATAGAGGAAGACATAAACAAATGAAAAAACATACCATGCTCATGGATTGGTAGAATCAACATCATTAAAATGTCCATATTACCCAAAGCAATCTACAGATTCAATGCAATCCCCATTAAAATACCAACAGCATATTTCAAAGATCTAGAACAAACTCTCCAAAAATTCATCTGGAATAAAAAACAATGAAAAACTGCAGCAATACTGAGAAAGAAGAACAAAGTTAGAGGGATCACAATAGCAGATATCAAGCTATATTACCAAGCCACAGTTCTCAAATCTGCCTGGTACAGGCATGAGGACAGACATATAGACCATTGGAACAAAACAGGGAACCCAGAAATTGATGCAAGCCATTATGCTCAATTAATATTTGACAAAGGAGACAAGAGCATACAATGAATTCAAGACAGTCTCTTCAATAAATGGTGCTGAGAAATTTGATCAGATACATGCAAAAAATGAAACTAGATCACCAACTTACACCATACACAAAAATAAATTCAAAATGGATAAAGGACAACAGGGCATTATGAGGGTCCATGTCCCATTTTCCTGATTGGATCTCACACAAATAGAAAAGAGATTGGGCTCCTTCTCGGATGATCCCACCAAATTTACAAAATAATTTATATATTTAACTCAAGCACATGGTGTGACTTATCAAGGTGTATATATGTCATTCTCACTTCCACAACCACTCTGAGGAAAAGGATTGCATCTGGGCAGCTGCTACAGCTCACACCAACAAATTATTTACTGAAAATTCAGAGGAATTTAAGGGAATGCAAGGCACAAATGCAATATCCAACAGCCAATCAGGATCTTTCCTCAGATATGAAGATGGTGGCCCATGACCTCACTTGTCTATTAGAGGGAATGTGAAAGGCAGGATTTAAAGCTGTCAACTGTGACAGTCTCAGAAATCACCCAAAATCCAGATGAAAATCCTGCTGCCTTTCTAAACCGCCTCACGGAGGCCTTAGTAAAATATACAAATATAGGCCTGCATCCCCTGAGGATCAGCACCAGATATTCGCAAAATACTACAAAAATTAGAACAGGGCCCTCAGTCACCCCAGCAAGAACTTGTACAGGTTGCTTTTAAAGTTGTTTAAAAAGCAGACAGGAATAAAAGGGACAGGCAGAAAGGCAAAAGAAAAGAGAGAGAAGGGAAAGGTAGGCGGCCTGTGAAAAGGTGAGATTGGAAAGAGATGATGCCCACTATATGCTGCTGACTCCTCACTAAGAGCGCCCAAACAGGGTCGTGGTCAGAGAGTGAAGGGCTCCACTGAGGTGGGACTCCACCAGGCCCTGCTTCCCCTGTGGCTAGGAGGGTCATTGGGCCAGTTCCTGCCTCAGCAGAGACCTCCTCCAGCCCTTCAACCTTCTGTCCAGCAGGGCCTCTAACTGAGAGATGGGATTACACAGGCGCAAGCACCTCCCCCACAGGCGCAAGCAAATTTCCCTCCGGGATTCTCAGTCTCAGGGCTCCTCTACCTAGTGGTGTATATTAGTAGCTGAGCGGACTGGATTCCCACACAGCCCTGGCTCTAACCATCACCGCTGCAGAACCCAGAGTAATCTTAAAGGTGGCAGGTAAGCCCATCTCTTTCATCTTAGATGCAGTGATGACATACTCAGTCCTGCCGGAATACTCCGGGCTCCTCCTCCTTCCCCCTATCTCTGTTGTAGGCATAGAAGGTAAGTGTACTCACCCGCTTAGCACCCAACCCTTCCTCTGATATCCAGGCAGACTTTCACACACACCTTCCTAGTTTGGCCCAGCTGTCCCACGACCTTGCTAGGATGGGACATTTTAACTAAAATAGGTACATTCCTCCTCATCCCGGGGCCCAAAAAGCACTCCCACATAGTCACCAAGGGTCCTGCTCCTTGCCATAGAGGATGTACTCTCCAACCCTACCACCTCTTCCCTCCCACAATGGCTGACCCAAGTAAACCCCTGTGTTTGGGATCCCTACCTCTCATCCCTCTACAGCAGTGGTTCTTAACCTTCTGGCACTTTAAATACAGTTCCTCATGTTGTGACCCAACCATAAAATTATTTTTGTTGCTATTTCATAACTGTAACGTTGCTACTGTTATGAATCATAATGTAAATATCTGATATGCAGGATGGTCTTAGGCGACCCCTGTGAAAGGGTCGTTCAACTGCCAAAGGGGTCACTACCCACAGGTTGAGAACCGCTGTTCTACAGCCTCTCATCATCCCACGGTACAGGTAACACTCAAAACTCCAGAGCAATTTCCCAAAAAAGCTCAATGCCCACTAACACCTCAGGCTCTGCTTGTCCTCAAACCTATTATTGACAGACTTCTCTCTTCCAACCTGTTCAGGGAGGCAGCCTCTCCAGCCAGAACTCCCACACTCGCTGTAAAGAAACCTAATAGCTCCTATACCTTAGTTCAGGACCTTAGGGCAATCAATGAAGCCACCCTACCCATCACCCCGGGAGTGCCCAACCCTTACTCTATACTCTTTCAAATACCACCCAACACCACCCACTGCATAGTGTTCGACCTGAAGGACACTTTTTTCACCATCCTTCTTAGTCCCAACTCACTGGATCTGTTTGCATTCACCTGGACTGATTCCATCACTCGGATCACTAGACAACTAACCTGGACAGTTCTCCTCCAGGGTTGTTGAGATAGTCCCCATCTCTTTGGCCAAGCACTAGCCTCTGATTTGCAACTGCTAAATCTATCCCCTAGCACCCACCTACAATATGTAGATGATCTCCTATCTTGATGGAATATGTACTTTATCAAAGGTCATTGATTTTCACTAAGGCCTGGTGTCAACATATATTTGGGTGTGGAGGGATTCAATCTCCAATGGTATCTGAAGAGTAAATGCCTGCTTTCTTTCTGATGAAAAGGAATTGTATGTGGACAACCACTATGTCTATAGAAAATGGGAAGCATGATTATAAGTAAGCAAATTGTGATGATGATGATGATGATGGTGATGATGATGATGATGATGATTACAATAAGGATGATGGACTGAGACAGGATCCCTGGTCTAATGGAATGATAGCTTCTCATAGACACACATCATCACCATGACTTCTCCAGTGAGGGGTGTCCACCCTTCCCTTTAAGTGTTGACAGATTTCACAAATGGGACCCCAATGAATTATGCAGCTTGGATGATCCACAGTGAGACCATATCAGTAATGAACCCAAAGGTGTCCATATACAGATCCCCTGGACCTAGGAAGGTATTACCGTCTAGAAGAGAGACACTAAGAATGCGCATGTAGGAAACAGAGACACTTTTCCCATCACTGTGCAGTGACATGCTCCTTATTTCTCTTAATCCCTACCTTCAGATTGCTTAATGTTTCTACTTCTCACAGACTCCTGTTCCTAATTATTCAGGCATTGTCTACAATGATATAAACTGTCTCTGTCATGCCCTACCCTTCCTTGTGGGCCTTCACTGGAGGAGACTTTAAACCCACATGTCCAGTAACTCTCTGTCAATGAATATCAGTCATATCTCTGTCATGTGACTCAAAACAAGCTTCCTCTCCTCACCCAGTTCCACAGTCACGTCTAGATTCATGGGTAGTTTCCCAGCAGCTCCTCTGGTACCAGAACCTGCTCTAGTCCCTGTGGCTGCTGTAGCTAATCACATGGACAGTTGAGGCTCAGCATTTTCTGGGTGTTCTTTGTAAAAACCACCCAAAACAAGTCCCACTAAAAAAATAGTGATGAATTGAACTTTAATAAAAGTAAAATCCTTTAAGAAGAGGAAGAAGAAGAAAAAGGTAAAGATACAAATTATGAACAACAAATATGCATCTATCAACAAGTGAATCTAAGAATCAAGTGAATAAATAATCTGATGAACAGAATGAACTGGTGATTATAATAGAATCAGGGACATAGAAAGGGAATGGACTGACTATTCTTGGGGGGAGAAAGGGGTGTGGGAAGAGACTGGACAAAAATCATGCACCTATGGTTGAGGACAGTGGGTGGGGAGTGAGGCCGGAGGGTGGGGAGGGAACTGGGAGGAGGGGAGTTATGGGGGGAAAAAAGAGGAACAAATGTAATAATCTGAACAATAAAGATTTAATTTTTAAAAAAAGTAAAATTATTTGTCCCACCAAATATTCCATCAAGGAAATTAAATGACAGGCTTAGAGAGAGACTATCTCTCCAAATCAAGTGCCTGATGGAGAATGTGTGCATTACACATTAAGGATGTTATATGTTATGGGGGAGAGCCCAGCATGCTCTGACCACAGTGAGCATCCCCAGGCACAGGGCAAAGAGAGGCAGGGAGTGAGGGATTCCTGACAGGGTTGAAGTTCCCTTTCCTGTGAGAAAAACTATGGTAGGAATTCCCCAATTCCCGTCACTCTGAATCCCAACATCACTGATAATACTAGACTATGAAATCAGGTCACTTAACAGGCTGCCATATCATTTCAAGATATGAAAGATTCTTTTTCTTTTTTTAACAGTACAACGATTGAAATTTATTTTGAGAGCCAAATTTTTTAAACTTAAACTATATAGGTAGGTACATTGTTATTAACTTAATTAGGGTACTCCTAAGGCTTAGGAAGAGCCAAACTCAAGGGGCCAAAGAGCCGCATGTGGCTCGCGAGCCACAGTTTGCTGACCACTGGTCTACACTATCATGAAAGTGCAGTAGGGAACACAGAAGGCTGATGGATCTTGGGCTTTAGCAAGGGCTAAAAGCTATGCACCTATTATTCTGTCGAGACAATAGTGGTTCAAGGCAATCCCATAACCTGATAATCTTTTTCTGGTTTACCAAACCTTACCTTTGATATGCATGTTTGCTTTACTAAAGGGCAAATGTACATTCTCGTAAATAAAAAGCTATGGGTCCAGACATTCAGGCAGCCACTCCACTAGAGAGTAGGTCTCTGCCTGGTTCCCTCATGCCTTCTAAATTTAGATTTCTTGTCTAGTATATTTGTTTGTGTGCAGCCCCTTCTCCAGATCCTGAATCCTCACTGCAAAAGGTTGCAGCATTTTGGTGCTGCGAAAGGGACACCTGGAGAAGAAGATTTGCTGGAGTGAAAAAAGTAAGTTCATCAGGAAAAGGTGGGGATCACTGAAAAAGGTGGGAAGATTCACTGCACACAAAGCCTGTACCAAGCTTTGGAAGTGGGCTGAAATGTCTTTTTCAAGCAAGGCTATACAGTGGGGCCTTGACTTATGAGTGTCCCGACTACTGATGGGCACTTAGGCTGTTTCCAAATCTTAGCTATGGTGAATTGTGCTGCTATGAACATATGGGTGCATATATCCTTTCTGATTGGTGTTTCTGGTTTCTTGGGATATATTCCTAGAAGTGGGATCACAGGGTCAAATGGGATTTCCATTTTTAGTTTTTTGAGGAAACTCCATACTGTCTTCCATAGTGGCTGCACCAGTCCGCATTCCCACCAGCAGTGCACAAGTGTTCCTTTTTCTCCACATCGTCTCCAGCACTTGTCGTTTGTTGATTTGTTGATGATGGCCATTCTGACAGGTGTGAGATGGTACCTCATTGTTGTTTTGATTTGCATCTCTCGGGTGATTAGTGGCTTTGAGCATGTTTTCATATGTCTCTTGGCTTTCTGAATGTCCTCTTTTGAAAGGTGTCTATTTAGATCCTTTGCCCATTTTTTGATTGGATTGTTTATCTTCCTTTTGTTAAGTTGTATGAGTTCCCTATAAATTTTGGAGATTAGGCCCTTATCAGATATGACATTGGCAAATATGTTTTCCCACGCGGTGGGTTTTCTTGTTGTTTTGTTGATGGTTTCTTTTGCTGTGCAGAAGCTTTTTATTTTGATGTAGTCCCATTTGTTCATTTTCTCTTTAGTTTCAAGTGCCCTAGGAGCTGTATCAGTGAAGAAATTGCTTCAGCATATGTCTGAGATTTTGTTGCCTTTGGATTCTTCTAGAATTTTTATGGCTTCCCATGTTACATTTAAGTCCTTTATCCATTTTGAGTTTATTTTTGTGTATGGTGTAATTTGGTGGTCTAGTTTAATTTTTTTGCATGTATCTGTCCAATTTTCCCAACACCATTTATTGAAGAGACTATCTTGGCTCCATTGTATGTTCTTGCCTCCTTTGTCAAATATTAATTGAGCATATTGGTTCAGGCCGATTTCTGGGCTCTCTATTCTATTCCATTGATCTATATGTCTGTTCTTGTGCCAGTACCAGGCAGTTTTGAGAACAGTGGCTTTGTAATACAGCTTGATATCTGGTATTGGGATCTCACCTACTTTGTTCTTTCTCAGGATCGCTGCAGCTATTCGGGGTCTTTTTTTATTCCAGATGAATTTTTGGAGAGTTCATTCTAGATCTGTGAAGTATGCCGTTGGTATTTTAATGGGAAGTGCATTGAATTTATAGATTGCTTTAGGTAGTATGGACATTTTATTGATGTTGATTCTACCAATCCATGAACACGGTATGTTCTTCCATCTGTTTATGTCTTCCGCTATCTCTTTTTTCAACGTCCTGTAGTTTTCTGAGTAGAGGTCTTTTACCTCTTTAGTTAAGCTTATTCCTAGGTAGCTTAATTTTTTTGGTGTGATGGTAAATGGGATTGTTTTTATAATCTCTCTTTCTGAAAGTTCACTATTGGTGTATAGAATTGCCTCAGATTTCCTGGCATTAATTTTGTATCCTGCTTCTTTGCCAAATTCATGTATTAAGTCTAGTAGTTTTTTGACGGAGTCTCTAGGGTTTTGTATGTATAATATCATGTCATCTGCAAATAAGGACAGTTTTACTTCCTCTTTTCCAATTTGGATGCCTTTTATTTCTTCTTCTTGTCTAATTGCAATGGCTAATACTTCCAGGACTATGTTGAACAGTAGTGGTGAGAGTGGGCATCCTTGTCTTGTTCCTGTTCTTAGGGGAAATGGTGTTAGTTTTTGTCCAATGAGTATGATGTTGGCTGTGGGCCTGTCATATATGGCTTTTATTATGTTGAGGTATGATCCTTCTACTCCCACCATACTGAGAGTTTTTTATCAAAAATGGGTGTTGGATTTTGTCAAATGCTTTTTCTGCATCAATTTATATGACCATGTGGTTTTTTTCTTTCAATTTGTTTATGTGATGTATCACGTTTATTGATTTGCGTATGTTGTACCATCCTTGCATCCCTGGGATAAATCCTACTTGGTCATGGTCTATGATCTTTCTGATGTACTGCTGGATCCGATTTGCTAGGATTTTGTTGAGGATTTTGGCATCTATGTTCATGACGGATATTGGCCTGTGTTGTCTTTACCTGGTTTTGGTATTAGGGTGATGCTGGCTTCATAGAATGAGCTTGGAAGTGTTCCTTCCTCTTGAATTTTTTGTAGTAGTCTGAGGAGGATAGGTTTAAGTTCTTCCTTGAATGTTTGGTAAAACTCCCCTGAGAAGCCGTCTGGTCCTGGGCTTTTGTTTGCTGGAAGCTTTTGGATGACTGCTTTAATTTCTTCCATAGTTATTGGCTTATTGAGATT
>NW_005871427.1:546889-573720 GCF_000147115.1 Myotis lucifugus | reverse complement strand
AATGAGGTGGGTCTCTGTAGACAGCAAATATATGGGTCATGATGTGCTGTGCTTTACTTTAACCATCAGCCACTCGATGTCTTTTGGTTGGAGCATTTAGTCCATTTACGTTTAAAGTTATAATTGAAAGGTACTTGTTTGTAGCCATTTCTTTTTTTGTGTGTGGCTGTTTTCTTTCTGTGCTTTTTTTTCTCTTCTTTTTACGCCAGTCCCTTTAGCATTTCTTGCATTGCTGGCTTGGTGGTGATAAACTCCCTTAGACTTTTTTTGTCTGTGAAGCATCTTATTTCCCCTTCAAATTTGAATGATAGCCTTGCTGGATAGAGTATTCTTGGATTCAGTCCTTTGCTTTGCATCACTTTGTAAATTTATGTCCATTCTTTTCTGGCCTGATGTGTTTCTGTTGAGAAATCATTTGATATCTATGGGAGATCCCTTGTATGTAACTTTCCGTCTCTCTCTTGCAGCCTGTAAGATTCTCTCTTTGTCCTGAACATTTGCCATGGTAATTATGATGTGTCTTGGTGTGGGTCTTTTCGGGTTCACCTTGTTTGGGACTCTCTGTGCTTGTGTGACTTTTTTCTTCCCCACCTCAGGGAAGTTTTCTGATATTATTTCTTCGAATAGGTTTTCTAATCCTTGTCCCTCTTTCTGTTGTTCTGGCACCCCTATTATTCGTATGTTGTTTCGTTTCATGTTGTCCCAAAACTCCCTTAGGCTTTCCTCCTGTCTTTTAATTTTTTTCTCCAACTGCAGTACAGTTTGGGTGTGTTTTGCTTCCTTGTTTTCTAATTCACTAATTCGGTCCTCTGCTTCTCCTAGTCTACTGTTGATGCTTTCAATGGTGTTTTTTATTGCAGCTATATTGCTCTTCATTTCTTGTTGGGTGTTACATAAGTTATTGATTTTTTCATCTGTTTCTTCTTGCTTCTTGCATAAGTAGTTGATTTTTTCATCTGTTTCTTCTTGCTTCTTGAATAAGTTGTTGACTTTTTCCTCAATCCGGTGTATGCACTCTAGGACCCTTATTCTGAATTCTTTTTCTGTCATGTTGCATGCCTCTGTATCACTTAGCTGCTTTTCTGGCGAGTCCTCCTTTTCTTTCCTTTAGGGGTTTCTTTGCCTACCCATGTTTGATCTCACCGACATATCTAGATGTTGAGTCGTTCAGTGGCTGCTCCCTGGGTGGCAGGTTCTCCTTGGGCTGTGGTTGCTGCTCAGACGATTGCGGTAGCAGCTGCTTCTCAGTTGGCAGCAGCTCCTCTGGTGTGTGCTGTTCACAGCTGCGGTGGCTCTTCTGGCTGGTGGGGGGAGACTTCACGTACAGCTGCTGTTCCTCAGACAGAGGGTGTGGTGATCAGGAGGCTGCTGTTGCTTGGATCGGTCTGGGAAATGCTCCTCTCTTACCAGCCCTGCATGATCTGGGAAACGCTCCTCTCTTAGGGGCACTGCATGATCTGGTCAGTTCCTCAGGGTGCCCCCTTTAGTCTCAGTTCTCCGCAATCTCAAAATCCAAATCTCAAATCTCCCGGCGCCAGCAAACCCGCGGAACTCCTTTCCCCAGTCAGGGGCTGTGTCTGTCCCAAGAGAGGCAGCTGTCTGCCACGTGGTCTCCCTCCGACCCTCTGGGCTCAGAGGTCTGGCAAACTTTCTTGCCCAGATCCCTGGTTGTTTACCTTTCCAGGGAAGCTCTGCCCTTCCCGGCTGCAAACCATCTCACCAGCTGAGTAAATTCACCAATTCGGGGTGGGTGTTATTAGTTTCAGCTGCTTACTCCGTTTGCTCCGGGACAAGACCTGGGACGTGTCTGCCTATATCGCCGCCATCTTGCTTGTCTCTTGCTTTTATTTCTTGTCTTTTCTTCTCTTAAAGCCATTATTTTTTCTGATGTAACTATATTGGGTTCTCTGCAATAGTCCATGAGCTTGCATATAAAATAGTATTCACAAGAAGCTGTAGACACAATAAGAAAATTTCATCATCAAGAATCACAAATGTCTCACCTGACTTTGCTTGGGAGGTAGTTCCTCACATCAAAGTAACATCATAAATTTAGGAAACTGAGAATGACTGTGTTTATCTTTATTTTTTTCACAATGGTAGGAATTATTTCTCTAAAATTAGACTAAAAATTTGGAAATTGTAGATACAATAAGATTTTGAGATTCAGAAATGATCTGAACAAATGTTAATCCCTTTTAAAACTGTTTGAAAGATGCATGAAAAGTTAAAGGTCTAACCTACTCATCGAGTACACTATTTCTTCTTATGCTTAGAAAGTTTAGGCCATTATGTGACCTAATTCCAATGTGCTTCATGACCTAATTCCAATGTGCTTCATGTGGTCCACTTTCCCTGACTTACATGCTGAGTGAGGTCAAGGGAAGAGATGCTGGAAGAGGGGATCCAGAATGACAAGGGCAGCCTAACCTCAGGCCCTACACTTATAGGAAAGGCTGCCCCGCATGCAAATTTCTCTTCAAGCTCCAGGGTAAACCCTCTCCTGGGCTGTGAAGGCTCACAGCTCTCTCCTCACACAGGGCTGAGGTCTCTGGGAAGGTAGAGCTGTGGTCTAGAAGAAGATGAGACTGCTGGGTCTTCTCCTGTGCCTGGTGACAGGCCCCCAAGGTGAGGGTCTCAGGGGTCATACAGGGGTCATGGGATGGGTGTGACTGCATGTGACTGACAGGGACTGATGCTCCTTCTCCCCAGGTGTCCTGTGCCAGGTGCAGCTGCAGGAGTCGGGCCCAGGACTGGTGAAGCCCTCAGAGACGCTCTCCCTCACCTGCACTGTCTCTGGATTCTCTCTATCAAGCCATGGTGTGCACTGGAACCGCCAGGCTCCAGGAAAGGGGCTGGAGTGGATCGGGGTTATATGGGCTGATGTAAGTAGAATCTATAACCCAACACTGAAATCCCGAGTCAGCATCACCAAGGACACGTCCAACAGCCAAGTTTACTTAACACTGAACAGCCTTGTAGCTGAGGACACAGCCAGGTACTACTGTGCGAGACACAGTGAGGGGAAGTCAGTGTGAGCCCAGACACAAACCTCCCTGAGGGAGGCAGTAGGGCTGGGCTGCAGGGGCCACTCAGGACACCAGGAGGCACTGATGACCCACAGCACAGAGAGCAGCCCCAGGAGCAGAGTCTGAGGGAGGAAGGATGAAAGGGCTTTCCTGTTGAGTACAGGGATTTCCTCTCAAGCTTTCAGCTGTGTTCTGGGAGGAGTCTTCCTTCTCATATTCTCACTTCAGACAACAATGAAGAAGGGATATTGTCTGTTTGCAGGTGACATGTTGACAGTGATGAGGACTCTCCTTCATGAAGTCTCATTCACAAAGTCTAAGGGACTTTTTTCAGTGTCTTTTCAACATTTTGCTGATGAGGGTGAACTCCGCAGGTGGGTTGCTGAGAATGAGCTATGTGCACAGCTCTGCATCCATGCCTCTGGGGTCACAGCTATTCTCAGTGTCTGACTCTCTGCGTGCCCTCCCTCTCCTGGTTCCAGGGAGATCACAGGGCCTTCCTTGTGCTTTGAGGCCTGAGAACACTCAGGGCTGGTGGACCTCACCCATCCTCTTTGGGTCCACATTGATCCCCAGAAGAGCTGTCAGTTCAGTCCTCCAAACACAGGGAGCCCCCACATCCGTCCACTGGAGGGGCCCCTGCTGTCCTGTAGGAAGCAGTGATAACCCCATGTATCTAGGTTTCAGACTCCTCTCCAGTGGAGACAGGGACAGGTGACCCTAAGGGTTGGGATATGCATCATCAAACTCCTCCTTCTACCTTTCCTCCTCGATCCAAGGTTTTCTAGCTTCACTATGGGTGAAATGTGCATCAGGAACATATTGGAAGCTGAGAAGCTGTCCATAGGACCTCTTGAATCCATACCATCCTCTTACTACTTGCCCAGGAAACACAGAGTCACATAGACACACAAAATCACACTCACAGTCACACCTACAGCCAGTTGTACACTTGTTTTTAAAAACACATGCATTTACACTTGAGCAGTGATACAAAACTATTCATGTAATTACACACTGCACATTATAAATTCTATGTCTGAAAATGTGGTCAAATTTCATTCTCTTGGATGCCATCTATAATAATAAAAGTGTAATATGCTAATTAGACTGGAAAGCTGAGTGATCTTCTGGGCATCAATCCGGACATCCTTCCTGACAAAGATGAGGTGGCAAGGGCAGAGGAAGAAGTGGTTAGGGGTGATTAGGCGGGCAGTTGAGCAGTTAGAGGAAATCAAACAGGCAGGCAGAGTAGTTAGGAGTGATCAGGCAGGCAAGAGAATGGTTAGGGGTGATCAGGCAGGTAGGTGATCAGTTAGGGACAATCAGGTAGGCAGAGTGGTTAGGGGTTATCAGGCAGGCAAGTGAGTGGTTACAGGTGTTCAGGCAGGTAGGGGCAATCAGGCAGGCAGGAGAGAAGTTAGGGGAGATCAGACAGGCAGGCAGGTGAGCAGTTAGGAGCCAGAGGTCCTGGATTGTGAGAGGGATATCTGACTGCCGGATTAAGCCCAATCCCACTGGCAGTCAGACATCCCCCAAGGGGTCTTAGATTATGAAAGGGTGAAGGCTGGGCTGAGGTACCTCCCCACCCTCCCGTTCACAAATTTCTTGCATTGGGCCTCTAGTATAAAATAAATATGTGATCTGGAAGCAACTATTATTTGAACACTGCCCACACCCTGTGAAGATCAACAGTTGTATTTCTCAGTTCACTTTGTAGGTGCTCAAATTAGGAATTTTATCCCAACTTTGCTAGATTGCTACAAATTTAAAAAAAAATAATTGATGGAATAGTGAAAACCTTCCAACAAAGAAAAGTCAAGGACCAAATGGACTCAAGAGTGAATTCCACTGGAATTTCAAATAAGAATTGTTAACTTTTTAATCATCTTTTCTTGAACTCTTCAAAGTACTAAAGAAAGAGGCAACACTTATAGCCCTAGCTGGTTTGTCTCAGTGGATGGAGCATCAGCCTGTGGACCAAAGTGTCCCAGGTTTGATTGTGGTCAAGGGCACCTATCTAGTTCACAGGCTCCTCCCTGGGTGAGGCCATGGTCAGGGTTTGAGCAGGAGGCAACCAATTGATGTGTCTCTCTCACATCAGTATTTCTCTCTGTCTTATCCTCTCTGTTCCACTCTCTCTAAAAATCAATGGGAAAATATCCTTGGGTGAGAATTGAAAAAAACAAAACAAACAAACAAAAAAAAGAGGCAACACTTCCAAACAAATTTATTGAGGTGACCATTACACTCATATCAAAATCAAATAAAACATACACAAAACAGGTAATTATCCCTGATGAACATACATGCAAAAACCCTCAACAATATACTAGGAATCTTAACAGCACACTGAAAGGATCATTTACCAAAATCAAGTCGATACTGTCCTAGCATGCAAGGATGGTTCAATATATGTAAATCAGGAACTGTGATACACCTCATCAAAAGAATGAAGGATAAATTATACCATCATATAAATAGATATGGAATAAAGTCTTTAAAATTGAAAACGCTTCAGAATTAAAATTCTTAGCAGATTAGGTGTAGAAGTGATGGGCTTCAATAGATTAAAGGCCACATTTGAGAAGAACACAAATGACATCATGCTACACAGAAAATTTCAAAGCTTTTTTTCTTACATCAGGACTAAGACCAGGGCTCCCCTGTGACTACTTCTATTCATCAAAACTACAAGTCCTTGTTAGAATAACTAGTCAAGAAAAAGAAATTTAAAGTGTCTATATCAGAGAGAAACAAGTTAAAATATTTCTCCTTATCTGTATGCAAGACATGACATGATCTTGTACATATAAAACCCTAAAAACTGGATGAGAAGCTAATAGAACTAGAATTCAGGAAAGATGTAAGATATGAAACCAACACACAAATGGCTTGTGCTCCTTCACCCTCTCAACAGAGTGCCTTCATGACTCTAGGAAATATGTGGGGCTGTTTCAGAAGAAAATAAGGAAAGAAAACTTGAACTGGCTACACAACTAGGAGATCACTACCTAATGCAACAAGAACCCTGGACATGTTGTCCTCAATCTTGGTTAATCCCCCATTCATGTTCCCAGGTAGCTTTCCCCCAAATGTGACCCCTATTCATGTGACCCCTATCATGTGGGGTCATGGGCCAGCAGTCCCAAGGGTCATATGCATACATCAGCTTTCCAATAACATGATTTTCATAACCTAAACTTAAATATTCCTGAATCACTACTGATATCTTCATCTAAACACAACTGGTCATGACAGAGATTCTTCTATATCCCAATGTATGAAACTGGATCTATAACAGAGTCTAGAGAATAAACACTACAAAGGAGGCAGTGCAGCTGCTACACATCCAGCACCAAACTTCCCTGAAGGAATAGAACCTGGGAGCTCTGTCTTTGTTTCTCTAGTTCATGCTGCTGGTTCCTAGGGACACACACAGATGCTCCACTCTCTCCCAGCAATTGGTCCACTGGCTCTAGGTACACACTCTGTTCTTAGGTTATCCTATGATCACTTTGTAGAAGAAATAGTGTCAGATGGAACTTCCATCTCATGAACATGAAGCTCTTGTACTTTTAATTCATCTCAGATTTGATAATTAATTTCTCTTGATTGTCATTACTGGTTTCTGTCAAAGGCATCTCTCATTTTCAATCCTTCACTTGTTCATTTTATGACAATTATCTCTCTGGTATCTTTGCACAGGTATCTTAAAGCAGCTGGATCCAATGCAGAAGGCAAAGACTCGGATGTGGGGATTTATTTTAACAGACATGAACCCTTGGACATGTCACACCCTGAGGCCACGCCCTTTATATCAATGTCCAACCCTAGAGCTCCCTAAATAGTAGGAGGACATGCAAATAGAGCTCCCTGTTCTCATAAAATCCAGCTCAGACCTGACCCTGCAGCTCTGGGACAGGAGCCCAACCTTTCGATCCCCAGGTATTTTGATTCCCTGATCAGGACTGAAAACAGACAACTCACCATGGGGTTTGGGATCAGCTGGGTTTTCCTTGTGGCTCTTTTGAGGGATAATATATGAAGAACAAGAGGCACTGATTATGTGAGTAGGCATGAGTGAGAGAAAAATGGATGTGTGAGAGTTTCCTGACCAGGATGTCTTTGTGTTTGCAGGTGTCAAGTTTGAGGTGCAGCTGGTGGAGTCTGGGAGGTGGGGAGTCTTGGTGAAGCCAGAGGGGTATCTGAGACTTTCTTGTGCAGCCTCTGAATTCACCTTCAATAATCACTGGATGCACTGGGTCCAAGAGGCTCCAGGGAAGGGGCTGGAGTAGGTGGCAGTTATATGGAGTGATGGAAGTCAGAAATACTATGCAGACTCTTTGAAGGGCTGCTACACCATCTCCAGAGACAATGCCAAGAACTCGCTGTTTCTGCAAATGAATACCTTGAGAGCCGAGGATATGGCCAGGTATTACCATGGAAGAGACACAGTGATGGGAAGTCAGTGTGAGCCTCAAACCTCCCTAAGGGAGATATGAGGGCTGGGCTGCAGAGTGCGTTCAAGACCCACCTATTTTGAGTTACAGCCACAAGAACAGTTGCAGGTGGTGTTTATGGCTGATTTCTCAGAGGGTCCTTGCCTTCCTCTCACTATAACAGTTTCTCCAAGAGTCTCTTTATACCCATGGTGCAGTGGCTACCACTGATGGCCTTGTATTTTAAAATATTTACTCTATTAGAAAAATTCTCACATGCAAACATGCGTTTATCACTTATGGAGGAAGAGAAATGCAGAGGGGTTCGTTAGCCTGCAGAAACCATCAGCACACAATCAAAGTCTGTCCATGAAGTGTGGACTTGGTTAACCTCCCTGCACTTCAGGAAGGCCCAGCAAATTCACTGGTGATTTCTTGAGCCCCATGTTTCTGACAGATGACACCTGTGTCTCTCAGTGATGGTCATGTCTTGGTGTCACATCAGAGCTCAGCCGTTGTCTGGGAGTCATGGACAGGTATGTCTTCAGCACAAACTATGGTGGATTTCAGAGAGCAGCGGCTGGGACCTGTTATGTGTGCTCCATGGAGATGGGGTAAGGGAGGTACATTCTCAGGACAAAGGCACTTTATGAATTCTATACAAGATAACATTCTTGTTTTATTTCATTCTCTTGGATGGCATATAAAATAAACATATGGTCTGAAACCAACTATTATTTCAACACTGACCATACCCTGTGAAGAGCAACAGTTGTCTTTCTCAGTCCACTTAGTAGGATCTCAAATTAGGAACCGGATTCCAAGTTGGCTCGATTGCAAAGACTTTGAAAAAATAATTGATGCAATAGTGAAAACCTTCTAATGAATAAAAGCCCACAAACAAATGGAATCAAGGGGAATTCCACCAAAAACTCAAAGAAGAATTCATAACTTTTTAATCAATCCTTCCTGAATTCTCCCAAGAATGAAAAGAGTCAACACTTCCAAAGAGATTTATTGAGGTGACCATTATACTGATACCAAAGTTAGGTAAGGACACACAAAAATTACAGGTAAGTATCCCTGATAAGCACAAATGCAAAAACCCTCAATAATATATGAGGACCCTTAACACCACATTGAAAGGATTATTTACCATGATCCAGTGAGATATTGAGCAAGAATGCAAGGATAGTTCAATGTTTGTAAACCAGTAAATGCACTACACTCATTCACAGAATGAAGGATAAAGTATACCATCATATAAACAGATATAGAAGAATAATCAACAGAAAACTTGCAGGAGAGAACCCTGATACCTGAAGACTGAAATTGGAGAGTGCATAGAGATTGGTAAAAGTTTGGAGGCACGAAATGGCTAGCTAGGCACCCACAGACAGCAACTGAATTCCCTAATCAAAAGCCCAGGTCTGGATGGCTTTACAGGGAAATTTTACCAGGCATTCAAAGAAGAACTAACACTTATACTCTTCAGAAAATCCAAGAGGAAAGAACACTTCCAAACTCTTTTTATGGGGCCAGCATTATCCTAATTCCAAAACCAGATAAAGACATTACAAAGAAAGAGAATTACAGGCCAATATCCCTTATGAACATAGATGCTAAAATCATCATCAAAATTCTAGCTAATCGCATCCAGCAATATATTACAAAGATCATACACCATGATCAAGTGGGTTTTATTTCAGGAATGCAAGGCTGGTACAATATTTGCAAATCAATAAATGCAATACATCACATAAACGAACTGAAAGACAAAAATCACATGACCATATCAATTGATGCAGAAAAAGCATTTGATAAAATCCAAAACCCTTTATCGATAAAAACTCTCAGCAAAGTGGGAAGAGAGGGATCATACCTCAACATAATAAAAGCCTTATATGGCATACCTACAGCCAACATCATACTCAATGGGCAAAAATTAAAACCATTTCCTCTAAGAACAGGAACAAGACAGGGATGCCCACTTCCACCACTCCTGTTCAACATAGTACTGGAAGTGCTAGCCATAGCAATCAGACAAGAAAAAGAAATAAAAGGTATCCAACTTGGAAAAGAAGAATTAAAACTGTCATTATTCACTGATGACATGATATTGCACATAGAAAACCCCAAAGACTCCATCAAGAAACTACTAGACTTAATAAAAGAATTCAGCATTGTAGCAGGATACAAAATTAATACCCAGAAATCTATGGCTTTTTATACACCAATAATGAACTCATAGAAAGAGAAACTAAAAAAAAATCCCATTTACCATTGCACCAAAAAAATTAAGCTACCTAGGAATAAACTTAACTAAGGAGGTAAAAAACCTGTACTCAGAAAACTACAGGAGGTGGGGAAAAAAAGAGATAGAAGAAAACATAAACAAAGGGAAGAATATACTGTGCTCATGGATTAGTAGCATCAACATCATTATAATGTCCATATTACCCAAAGTAATCTATAGATTCAATGCAATCCCCATTAAAATATGAATGGATTATTTCATAGACCTAGCACAAACTCACCAAAAACTCATATGGGATAAAAAAAAAAAAACAGACCCCGAATAGCCGCAGCAATCCTGAGAAAAAAGAACAAAGTTGGAGGGATAACAATATCAGATATCAAGCTGTAATACAAAGCCACTGTTCTGAAAACTGCCTGGTACTGGCACAAGAACAGAGATATAGACCAATAGAACAGAACAGAGAACCCAGAAATCGACCCAAGCCATTAAGCTCAATTAATATTTGACAAAGGAGGCAAGAGCATACAATGGAGTCAAGTTAGTCTCTTGAATAAATGATGTTGGGAAAATTGGACAGATACATGCAAAAAATGAAACTAGACCACCAACTTCCACCATACACAAAAATAAACTCAAAATGGATAAAAGACTTAACCCCTCTGGAGGTTGGTTGAACAAAGAAATCACCAGAAAACAAAATGCAGAATCTTTTTACCAACTCGTGTTTTTACCCCCAATATCTGTCTTCAGTAGCAATGGAATCTGCCACTGGCTTACCATCATGCTCATAGTACCAAGAGTAGGTGACACCAGACAGAGGCAAAGTGACCCAAAGCAGCTTGGTACACATGTACAGGCCGGTGACAAACAGACACACCAAGTGAACATGGACAGTTTATTCCATACATAACTGACATCTCTTTGAAGCACAGGAAAGGCCTTCAGGAAGTCAGATCTGCTTTAATGGAGCTAGGAAAGGAGAGTGGCTTGTGGTTTTATTTGTCGAGGTGGTGGCTGAGGGAGAGGATTTCTCCTTCCAGAGGCTTGGGTGGTTTCAATCTCCCAGTAACATCTAAAGACAAAGTCATGATTTTTTATTATATTTCTCCTGATTGGCAGATGGAGAAGAGGCAAGAATAAGCCATCAGTTGTCATCAGTCAAACAAAATAAAATAAGAGTATGGCAACATATTTTACTTAACACCTCTACAAAAATGAGCAAAAAGATTAGATAAAGTGTCATTATGTATGTTCAAAAACTAGGTCTACAGAAAATGAGAAGAATAAACATGAGTAAGCAAGTGATGATAATGATGGTGGCGGTTGTGGTGGTGCTGGTGATGGTGATGATAGACTTGGACAGAGATTGTGGTCTAAAGTCTTGATGGAAACATGTACTTTATCCAAGGTCATCAGTTTTTACTTTATTTTTGTTTATTTTTTAATATATATTTTTTATTTATTTCAGAGAGGAATGGGATAAGGAGAGAAAGATAGAAACATCAATGATGAAAGAGAGTAATTGATCAGCTGCCTCCTGCATGCCCCACACTAGGTACTGAGCCTGCAATCCAGGCATGTACCTTTGACCAGAATCAAAGCTGGGACCCTTCAGTACACAGGCTGATGCTCTTTCCACTGAGCCAAACTGGCTAGGGCCAATGTCATCAGTTTTTAGAAGGCCTTGTGTCAGCTTAGAGTTGGACCTTTGGGGGTTGAATTTTCCAATGACATCTAAAGAGGAGGCATCTGTTTTCTCTTTAGAGAAAGGCTCTATAAAAGTCATTGTGTAGAAAACCACCAGAAAATGAGAAGAATGATTAAAAGTAAGCAAACTGCGGGGGGGGGTGAGTGGGGGGAAGTAATCATCCAAGAACATTATATGCATATATGTATGGCCCATGGCCACAAACACTGGGACAGTGAAGGCCTGGGGCAGGGTGGGAGCGTGGAGGGGGGGAAGCAAATGGTGATGATGGTGATGATTAAGATAATGATGATGATGATGATGATGATGATGATGATTAAGATGATGGTTATGATGGACTAAGAGAGAGGTCTTGGTCCAAAGAAATTATGTCACAAATACAAACACACTGTCACCATGTCTCCTCCAGTGAGAGGTATCCACTCTTCCCTGCAACTATTGAGAGATTTCATAAATGGGACCCTAATGAATTATGCAGCTTGGGTGACCCAGGGGGAGACCATGTCAATAATGACCCCAAACATATCCAAGTGCAGATCCTCTGGACTTGGGGAGGTGATACATTCTAGAACAGAGACACTGTGAGAATGTGCATGTAGGAAACAGGGATCCACTTCGCACCAGTTTTCAGTGATACATTCCTTATTCTTCCTCCGGTTGTGAGGGTTGGTTCTCCTTGGTGTGTTCATTACTGGTGATTTTCAAAGGCATCTCAGTAATATTATCACCTCCATTTTCTTTTTTTAAAAATTGTTCAAATGTTATTTTGCTGCACAGTATGAGAAATGGACTTTTAAAACAACTGAATTATATTGAAAATGAACAGCAAATAAATGAGACCCATGTTAAGTAAAAATTCAGCTAAATGTCTCAACTTAAGGATATAAGAAGCACACATAAATTTGGATTCCACAGTCTTCTTTAAGAAGTCGAAGTCCTTCAAAAAACATTGCTATGAACTGGTCCAGAGCATAACAGCATATAGGAAAGCCTAACAAGGGGGGTGATCTGTAGCTGGACATTTGTAAACAGGGATCTGAAGTCCTGCCAAGAAGAAGTGAATGTTCTATCAGAAGCACAGCATGACTTGCAAGCGAGTCACACTGGGTCAAGATTGCACACAATCTTGAGTTCCAGGAACATTTACCTCCCTGAGAAAGACTAAGATTAAATAATCGTGGGTGTAGAGCAGAAAGGGAGGGCACAGCTGCAAGTTGTCTTCAATATGCTATTGTAATAATATAGAACAAAACAAGATTTAGTTGATTAGCTGCTGACGCATTAACCTTGTACCAAACCCCAATAAAAGCAATGGTGAGAGTGCAGAGTTTGCTACATGCCTGAACGAGCTGCTCGTCTTACCTCTGCATCTTCGGTTCATTAAACATCCCTCAACAGTGATCAGGACACCTTTCCTTGGTGCTGCTTTGATGATGTTATTCACACGCAGAATCACCTCTGCTGCTTCAGCTGCATTCAGTAGAACCTGCACTTCACTTGGAAACTTCCTGTGATGCCCAGCACTGCCATCACCAATAGCACCTTCCTTCATATCCAGTCCAGCAGTTGTATTGCCTTCATGATGGGCAGCTCAGGCCTGTGCTACCAGATCTGCACTGTCATAGATGGCATTGTCAGGTGTAACAATAAGCAATATTCTCAGTGCTTGAGCTAAGAATCCATTTCTACAGCTTCTTTACCTGGTGTTTATTGGCAGCTGAGCCATCAGCAGCTCAGAACAGCCTCCTCCATAAACTATTCTAGAAGCCTTCACAGTGTGTGCAAGAACACAAAGGGCATCATGCAAAGATCTTTCTGCTTCATCTAAAATGTGCTGAGTGGCACCATCAAGAACAATAGTGTAAGCTTCACCAAGGGCTACCCCAGAAACATGAATGAGCGTGTCTTCTCCAATCATGACTTATTCAATGAGCTTGCAACTTCCTAGCTTCACTAGTTCTGGGTGGTCAAAGGTAGAGGCAATTTCACTACCTATGACAAGAGCCAGGAATTCTACATATTCAATAGCATAACTCCAGCAGCACCAAAAATCTGCTCAGGGTAATTATAAATTTATTAGAGGCCCAGTGCACGAATTCTTGCACAGGTGGGGTCTGGCTGGCCCATCCCCAATCAGGGTGGATCAGAGCTGAGCTTGCTGGGGTGAGGGGCCGCAGAAGGTTGGCCAGCCAACCCCACCCCTGATAGGGGTGTGGGGGCCAATTGGGGTGGTGGGGGCCTATCTGGAGCAGGGTCAGCCAGGGAGAGAGGCCACAGAAGTTTGGCTGACTGGCTCCGCCCCCTATTGGTGGTGCAACATGGGGCGGGGCCAGCTGGGGGGAGGGGCTCCACCTCTGATCCAGCCAGTTCCCAGGCCAGATCGCAGGCCACAGTGGGCATCATAGCAACCAGTCGTTCTCTCGGTTCTGGTTATTACAGCGTTCTAGTTGTTGGCTTTATATATATATATAGATTGCCCGTTAATAAACCAATTATAAATTAATTGTCTGTTAATAAAGCAATTTATCCCATGCTTAAGAATACATTCAACTTTCTTCTTCACTATTTTTTTGTTTTCTGCTTGATCTATTTCAGCAACCTTTGCTATAGAATCAACTCTTGCATGGAACCGAATATCTTGATTTTGTCTGTATCCATACCAGTATTTTTAATAATAATTTTAGAATTATCAATTCCTTTTGGTTGATTTACTCCTATTTTTTAATCCAACAGAAAGACTTCATCTAAATAAGAATCCACCAGACTTCCTCATAACTTCTTGATGACATGAATTGCCTCCAGATTACCAGAGCACTTCAATCTGAGAAAAGTTTCTACAGCTAACTTAATAAAGTGATCTTTGTGATGAGTAAGGTGTTTTGAGGATAATGTTGTTCCTGCCATGCTCATTAAATCTTGGTAGAATTTATCTTCATTAGAACCATGATCAACTGCCGAATTGAAGAGAGCCTGTTTTGCTGCCTTTGTGGCTTCTCTCCAACCCACAATAATGGTCTGATGATAAAACCTTTTGAAATGAAATACCCTGCTTCCCTTAGTCATTCTGCTGCTAAAACAGTAACAGAGGTAGTGCCATCTCCAACTTTATCATCCTGGACCCTTGACATAACAACTAACACTTTAGATGCTGAATTATCAACACCAATGCTTTTAGAATAGTTGCACCAACACTGGCCACCATAAGAGAGGCATCTCATTCACTGCTTCCCAGAATTGTGTCCATACCCTTGGGTCCCAAGGTGCTCTAGACCAAGACTCCAATTGAGATGGACCAATAAAGGAAGAGAGATTAGCTGTTTCTGCTGTCTTCATCAGCGCCAGCCTGGAAGATGTTGACAAGTGCCAGGGAAAGGGATGCTGTGGTTTTGAAGAGGTGGCCACTCACACTTCTCTCTCTCAGCTCAAGGCCTGAGTCCCAGGGGAGAGAAGACAGATGTGAGGCCACACGCGCTGCACAGGGAGTGGGGGGAGTCAGCCACTCACATTGGAAAGTCTGACCTCTATTTTCTTATGTAACCACATCTGATTTTTCCCACAAGGTCTACCACTATCACTCCAATGTGATCAGTGTCCCTCCACAGTTGCTAATTTCCACAGTGTCACACTCCTTTCCCCAGTAGACTCACTCTTTCCTTCCTGGGAATGAGATCACCTGAGTAACCCATGCAAACCCCCATATATATAGGCACACCTGGTATATTTTCTTCACTGTGATAAACGGTGTGTACCAGTCTCCATCCAGGCAAACCTTTTCCCTCTGGCCAGGTCGGCCCCGGGTACATCTGTAAACATCAGGGACTGGGGACCCTGATGAGAACAGCCTCAGCTGCTCTGGATGTCAGGTTCTCTTCCCTCCATGGTCCTGGGAGAAGTCAGCCCCCATGTCCAGGTGCTCACCCAAGGGCCAGCATGTTCTCCTTGAGCTTCTCCTGGGGGCTCTTCAAGGACCTGCATCCAGGAGTTAGAGTTTATGACTTAATCATCCAACAAGATTATTGACCACCCAGGTGGTAAGACTTTGCACTCAAGAATTTGTTCATGGAAAAATGGAGGAAATAACCTTTGAGAAGCTAAAAGCAAAGAATGAAAATCTCCCCCTGCAGAGGTGGGCCTACTTCTTCCTGTCCCAGAGCAAGGAGGGCTGTGCTGTCCTCTCCACTGTGACTTACTCATATGATCTTGGGCACAATCCTAGAATTCACAGGCATGGGGTGTCAGGGGCTGTATTTAAAAGGCCCAGTTCCTGGGCAGGGAACTGTCCTCTGTCCATGGTGACTCTGTGCCCTGTGCTCACCACTCCCTGCAGCTCCACTGCCAACAGTCACGGGGGGTCCCCACAAATATCAGAAAACATGTTACTGAGCTAAACAGACACTGATGCTGAGTGTGCACACCAGGCCGGGTGACAGCACCTCCCACGTGCAAGCTGAGGGCCTGGCACTAGAGGCCTGGGCTGTGGAGGCTTATGTTCCTCAGGTTCTCCCCCGAGGCGGCCACATGAGGCCCAGGGCATCCTTGCAGAGAACCACCTGCGTGCAAGTAGCAGGACTGGGGCTGCCACTTTTTCAAAAATGCCAGGGGAGGCTTCCGCATGGCAGACATGCCTGCCTAGTCTCAGGAAGCTGGTTCAGATACATGTCCTCAGACTCTGAGGCTCAGAACAACCACTAGGGGGGCACTGTCATCTCCACAATCCTGTCCCAGGATGTCTCCTGAGGGGTTTTATGTGCAACCTGCACTGGAGAACCTTAAAAATCCCACTTTCTGTCCCGATGAAATGTGTCTCTCACTATTCACAGATAAGCTTCTAGAATGTGCAGACCATCCGTGTGCCCCTGAATCCTGGCCCAGGCACCCTGTTCCACCAGCCCTTCCCATGTGACCACAGGGAGGGAGGAGCCCCCTGGCAGTTTAGACAGGTCCTCAGGGAAAGACACTCAAATGCAGTGCCTCCCCTGCTTATGAAATCTGCCAGGCTGTGTTCCTACAGACCCTGGAGAGGAGCCATCCTGTGTGAGCCCCTCAGTGCCCACATCATGAGTTCTGCACTCATCTGGGCTGCCCTCTCTTCGCTGTCAAAGGTGGATGCCTGTGCATCAGGCTCATGGGGACTGGGTGACACAGTAGTTCTCAGTCTGCTTCTCTGTTTGCAGGTGGCCTGTGCCAAGTTCAGCTGGTGGAGGCTGGGGGAGGCGTAGTGCCACCCGGAGGGTCTCAGCGCCTCTCCTGCAGAGCCTCTGGATTCACCTTTACTAACTACAGCATGAACTGGGTCCGCCAGGCTCCAGGGAAGGGGCTGCAGTGGGTGGCAGAAGTGAGTTACCCAACTGGAAAGGGTCAGTGGTATGCTCCAGCAGTTCAAGGAAGATTCACAATCTCCAGGGACAACCCTATGAGCACAGTCTCTCTTAAAATGACCAAGCTGACATCTGAGGATACAGCCTTGTATTACTGTACAAGACACAGTGAGGGGAAGTCAGTGTGAGCCCAGACACAAACCTTCCTGCAGGAGTGGCTGTGACCACTAGGGAGCGCTCAGGACACGTTGAGCACAGTGCACATCCCAGGTGCAGGTTTAGATTTTTCTGAAGGTCTGGTTTCCTGTCAGGTGTGGGGTTGCCTCTTCACTATCTGAATCACAGAGATTTATTGTAGGTGGAGGAAAACTTTGTCACACCCACAAAAGGCAGAGTCAAATGACTTTGCTTACTCTTGTCCCTAAATGTGAATTAATCATGAACTCTTCTGACCCAGGTCCCCTAAATCTATCAAGAGGCTCTAATGACTCAACAGTGCCGTTCACCTGAATGCTGGACACCTTACACCACAAGTATGCGGACCCAAAGCTACAGAAGAAGGACCCTCATTGGTGACAGTTATTGTCTTGTCATCATGTCATAGCACCAATGACAACAGACAGAGGCAGAGGGAGCCACAGCAGCCTGGCACGGATGTGCTGGCTGATGATATATACACACATCAAGGGGCCATGGAATGTTTATTATGCTCATAGTTGAAATCCAGGGAAGCTCAGGAAAGGCCCTTGAGGAAGACAGACCTGCTTTGATGGAGCCAGGAAAGGAGACTGGCCCAGGGCTTTTATTTTGGAGAGGTGGTGGGGATGAGGAGGAATTCTGCTTCCAGCGGGTGGTTTCAATTTCATAATACATCTAAAGAGAAAACTATGATTTCTTATCCAATTTCCCATGTAAGGGGCAAATGGAAATGAGGCAGCTATAAGCCATCAGTTGTTAGAAGTCAAACAAAAAAGAAAATAGGGTATGGCTATGCATTTTACTTAAGAACTATACAAAATGAGGAAAATTGAGATAAATAGCCTTTGTGTGTGTACAAAACCAGGTCTAAAGAAAATGAGAAGAATAATTATAAGTAAGCAAATGACAATGAAAACGGTGATGATGATGATGATAATGATGATAATGGTGGTGGTGGTGATGGTGATGATAATGACAATAGATTTGGAAAGGAATCTTGGTCCAATGTCTTGGTGGGAATCTGTACTTTCCAACCAATCTATCATCGGCTTTTTCAAAGGCCTGTGTCAACTTACTGTTGAGCCATCGGGGTCTCAATCTCCAATGATATCTGAAGAGTAGATGCCTGCTTTCTTTTCTGATAAAAAGGAATTGTGTGTGCACAACCACCATGTCTATAGAAAATGAGAAGAATGATTATAAGGAAGCAAACTGTGATGATGATGATGATGATTATGATGATGATAATGATGACGATGATGAAGATGATGGGCTGAGACTGTGCCAGGACTGACCAGAAGATCCAGAGTGATAGATGAATGGATTACTCTGACACATTTTTGTGAAAGAAAAAGCTAAGGGGCTGCTTGGCCGAAGGCACCTAAACAGCCCCAATTGTCTGCCTCCTTAGGCTTTTACTGTAACAACAGCCTGAACTAAAATTAACCTCTAGACACAATCAGCAGGGTAAGTATCCTTGAGAAAGCACATGCATCTACAAGGTCTGGTCTTAAAGACTAAACATAGAGATTCCAGTAAAACACCTGGGGGCTCGGACTTGTTTGTAAAAGTCAAGGCAGGGGCTGCTGCCTTTGGCAAAGTCCTCCTTGAGGCCCCTGACATTTTGGAGAATCCTCCTTACAGACTTTCCAAACAAGTCCCATGCTTCCCCACAAAACAGGAGACCAGGTCTAATGGAATGATGGCTCCTCATACAGAGACACCATCACCATGGAACCTCCAGTGAGGAATGTCCACTCTTCCCTATAAGAGTGGACAGATTTATAATGGGCCCCCAATGAATTATTCAGCTTTGTTGATTCATGGTGAGGCCATGTGAGTAATGACCCCAAAGTGTCCAAGTCCTAATTCCCAGGACTGGGAAGGTGTTACCTTCTAGAACAGAGACACTATGAGAATGTGCATGTAGGAAACAGGGTCCCTGCAGGAAGCCATTTCATCCTTGCTGCTTGACACAGTCGCTGCAGGGAAGAAACATCTGCACAGCATATGTTTCAAGGGACCTGGCATACTGTTCTTAATATGTTTGCTCCCCCTCTTAGCGCTATGTGTTTTGATCAGGGCCACCTCCCCAAGAAAGGTTGTTTCTCCAGATGGGGATGTTTCCCTGGAGTTGGGTATTGACAGGACTGGGGAGGGGAATGAATCAGTAAAACCCCCTAGTGTTACAGAAATACCATATACTACTTATGAAGAACCTGGACTAAGACTGTTGGCAATAAATTTGGGACTTGTTGGGCCCACATCCCCAGGGGTCTGCCCACCAGGGAAAGCACCAAAGCCTATAGCACTGGAGACCCACCAACACAGGGCAGTCCCTGGGAAGGCAAGCAGCGGGGCTGGGAGGACATAACCTTTACTGGGTAGGATAATCTCCTTCAGTCACTTCCTTGTAGCTTATCAGTAGAGCAGTAGAATAGTGACCTTGGAATAGCCCTTATAATGGAACACAGAGATTAACCTAGACAAGATTAAAATCACCAGAACTAGATAGAGACAGAATTTTTGGCAAAGATCCGATAAGAAACTATGGACATGCAACCAGGAACTGTAGAAGGCCAAGGGAGGACCCAAAACATACCATTATGTCATGCTTATAATTACAGTGGTGACAGGAAAATAAAGGAGAGAAAAAGAGAGAACCTGGCTATGCTGATCAACTGAAAGCTGTCTCAGTGTCATTCCTTCATCGCTGACTCCATCCACACCTTTGGGAACCCCTGTACCTGCTGGGGCTGGACCCCAACAGATCCCCTTCCCACCAGTCTGCAGTGACACATTTCTTATTTTTCTTTTTTTAAAAATATATTTTATTGATTTTTCACAGAGGGGAAGGGAGGGGGACAGAGAGTTAGAAACATCAATGAGAGAGAAACATTGATCAGCTGCCTCCTACATACCTCTGACTGGGGATGTGCCTGGAACCAAGGTACATGCCCTTGGCCGGAATCGAACCTAGGACCTTTCAGTCTGCAGGCCGACTCTCTAACCACTATGCCAAACCGGTTAGGGCTCTTTATTTTTCTTGAT
This sequence comes from Myotis lucifugus, assembly GCF_000147115.1. Taxonomy (NCBI): domain Eukaryota; kingdom Metazoa; phylum Chordata; class Mammalia; order Chiroptera; family Vespertilionidae; genus Myotis; species Myotis lucifugus. The sequence continues at coordinate 553,714 of NW_005871427.1, read as the reverse complement.
CCCTGCCTGCATGGTCTTTAACATTCCTACTTCTCACAAACTCCTGTTCTTCATTATTCAGGTATTTCTTATGATGATACAAGCTGTCTCTCTATAATGCCCTGCAATTTCTTCTGGGCCTTCACTGGAGGAGGCTTTAAACCCACATGTCCAGTAACTCTCTGTCCATGAATATCAGTCATGTCTTTCATGTGACTAGAAACAAGTCCAGCTTCCTCCCCTCACCCACTTCCATAGTCACAGCCAGATTTTTGGGTAGTTTCCCACCAGTGCTCCCCTCTAGTATCAGAACCTGCTCCAGTCCCTGTGGCTCCTGTAGCCAATCCACATGGACAGTGGAGGCTCAGCATTTTCCAGGGAGTTCTTGGTAAAATCACAATGAGCATCCCCAGGGACAGGGCAGAGGAAGGTTGGGGGTGAGGATTTCCTGTCAGAATTAAAGTTCCCTTTCCTGTAAGAAAATGTGTGCTAGGAATTCTTCAATGTCCATCTCTCTGAACCCCAACATCACTGATAACACTAGACTGAGAAAACAGGTCAATCTCCTTCTACCAGCATTTCAACATATGAATGTTTCAGGGCTGTACACACACATGATCACTATTTTCATGTCTTGTGTTTTTTCCATTTAAAACCAAAATTATTTCTGATGTAACTAGTTTGGGGTCTCTGCAAACAGAAGATTGTGCACAGGAAGCTATAGACACAATTATAAATTTGCAGCATCAAGATTCAGGACTGTCCTACCTGCCTGGGATTGGGAAGTAGTTTATCAGATCAAAGTAACGTGGTAAATCTACACTAATAAAAGACCAACATGCAAATTGACCATACCTTTGCTACATCTTAAGCCACACCCACCAGCCAATCAGAGCGACTATATGCGAACTAACCCAACCAAGGTGGTGGCCAGCAGCCATGGACCTGGAGCAAGCAGGAGGCTTGGTTGCCCCAATGATGGAGGAAGCCAAGCTTCCTGACCGAAATGGCTCTGAGCTCCACTCAAAGCAACAAAGTTTCAATTATATAAGATAAATAAACCCCAGATACCTGCTTTCAGCCAGCCATGGCCACAGAGCTGGAGCCTTGGGTTGCCCCTGGCGATGGAGGAAGCCAAGCCCTGGCCGGCTCTGAGCTCCACACCAGGCTACAAAGTTTCAATTATAGAAGGTAAATAATTCCCCCTCCCCCCAAAAAAAAAGAAAAAATGGAAAGGCTGGGAGCTTCCGTCATCAGGTAGGCTTGGCCAGCCTGAAAACGGCCCTCAACCCCTCACCCAGGCTGGCCAAACCTCCATGGGGTGAGGGTCCCCACTTGGGGGGTGGGGGGCTTGACCAGCCTGCAAACAGCCATCATTCCCTCACCCAGGCTGGCCAGGCACCCCAGTGGGACCCACACCCTGATCCGGGCACCCTTCAGGGCAAACCAGCCAGCCCCCTCCCATGCACCAGGCCTCTATCCTATATAATAAAAGGGTAATATGCGAACTGACCCTAACAGCAGAACGACTGGGGAGGACTGGTCACTATGACACACACTGACCACCAGGGAGCAGATGCTCAATGCAGGAGCTGCCCCCTGGTGGTCAGTGTGCTCCCACAGGAGGAGCTCTGCTCAGCTACAAGCCAGGCTAATGGTTGCCAGCACAGCGGTGGTGGTGGGAGCCTCTCCCACCTCCTCAGCAGCACTAAGGATGTCAGACTGCAGCTTAGGCCTGTTCCACGCTGGCAAGTGGACATCCCCCGAGGGCTCCCATGCTGTCAGAGGGATGTCTGATTTCCAGCTTAGGCCCAATCCCCTGGGGAGCGGGTGGTCATCCCCTGAGGGGTCCCAGACTGTGAGAAGGCACAGACCGGGCTGAGGGACCCCCCTCTCCCGAGTGCACAAATTTTTGTGCACTGGGCCTCCAGTTAAGACATAAAATATTAAAAATGTCTGTTCTTTTTATTTTTTGCACCAGGATAGAAAGTGTTTGTATAGCATGAAACTTAAAAATTTATAAATTGTGGCTACACTAGGGTTCTGAGATTCAGAATTGGTCAAAACAAAGGCTAATCACTTTTGCAACTGTTTGAAAGATGCATGAGAAGGTAAAAGTGTAACCTGTTCATCTAGTTCTTGTTTCCTCTTATGCTCAGAAAGGTGAGCCTGTGCTTTGAACTGAATCCAATGAGTCTCATAACTCATGTGGTCCCCTGTCCCTGACTTACATGCTGAGTGAGATCAAGGGAAGAGATGCCTCCACACAGGCCCCAGAAATACCAGAGTATCCTGAGCCTCAGGCCCTACACTTATAAGAATAGGGCTGCTTCACATGCAAATATTTCTTCATATGCAAATATTTCTTCAAACTCCAGGGTAAATCCTTTCCTGGGTTGTGCAGGCTCACAGCTCTCCCTCACACAGGGTTGATCTCCCTGGGAAGGCAGAGCTGTGGTTTAGAAGAAGATGAGGCTGCTGGGTCTTCTCCTGTGCCTGGTTACAGGCCCCCAAGGTGAGGGTCTCAGGGGTCAGACAGGGGTCATGGGATGTCCGTGACTGCAGGTGACTTAAATGACTGATGCTCCTTGTCCCCATGTTTCCTGTCCCAGGTGCAGCTGCAGGTGTCAGGCCCAGGACTGGTGAAGCCCTCACAGACCCTCTCCCTCACCTGCACTGTCTCTGGATTCTCCCTAACGAGCTATGGTGTGCACTGGACCCGCCGGGCTCCTGGAAAGGGCCTGGAGTGGATTGGGGTTATAGGGAGTGCTGGAGATGCATACTATAATTCAACACTGAAATCCCGCCTCAGCATCACCAGGGACACATACAAGAGCCAAGTTTACTTAACACTGAACAGCATGAGAGCTGAGGACACGGCCGTGTATTTCTGTGCAAAAGACACAGACAGTGAGGGGAAGTCAGTGTGAGCCCAAACAAACCTCCCTGAGAGAGACAGCAGGGCTGGGCTGCAGGGGGCACTCAGGACACGAGGGGGAGCTCAGGACCCACAGATTCTGTGTTGTGGCCCCAGAAGCAGTTGCAGGTGGTGTTTATGGCTGTTCCCTCTGAGGACCCTGGGCTTCCTCTCCATATAACAGTTTCTCCCAGATTCTCTCTAGACCTATGGTCCTGTAACTACCACTGGTGGCTTTGTACTATAACAGTTTTATTAAATTAATACAGACTTTCTCACATGCACCACAGGAGGCATTTTTCATTTGGAGGAAGAAAAATGCAGAGGGGTTGGTGAGCCTGTGGAAACCATCAGCACACATCAAACTCTGTGACAATGAAATGTGGAACTTGTGTGAACCTCCCTGCATTCCAGGAAGGCCAGCAAGTCTGTTGGAGATGTCATCAGCCAGAACGTTCCTTCAGATGATGCCTGAGTCACCCAGCAATGGCCCTGCCTTAGTGTCACCGCTGAGCTCAGCCGTGGTCTGGGAGTTGTTCTCAGCTGTGTCTCCAGCCAAATCCATGGTGGATTTCAGGGAGCATCAGCTGGGACCTGTTCCTTGTGATCCTGATGTTGTAGGGAAGGACGGTGCATTCTCAGGACAACACACTTTATGAATTCTAAACAAGATAACATGGTTTTATTTCATTTTCTTGGGTGGCACATGAAATAAATATGTGATCTGCAAACAACTGCAATTTCCACACTGACCCAAATGCACTGTCCCTTAGTTCTGTGAGGTGTCCTGATGGCTGAGTGTAGCCTCTCACAGGAGGAATTGTTAAATGTGGTGAGACGACTTATCCCTTTTTCCATTGTTTTCTCTCCATGCACAGAAATCTTCAGGGGATTAACTTTGTAAGATTCTTCAAAAAATCCCTTTCTTCTTCAAAGTTGAAAGCAGACATGTGTTTGACTGCTGATTCTCAGGTAGGACCTGGTCTTGCCCACCACAGAGCCAGCAGAGAGCAGCCCAGGGCTTCAGTTTATAGAGGCCATTCTTACCCTGGTTGGGGACTTCGAGGTGCTCCCCTGTCAGTTTATGTTGCTCAGAACTACCTGTGGGAGGCAGAATTAGGATTCTGGTTAGGCTATCACTGCTCAGCTCACCGTATGTGCAAGTGCTGCCTACTCCCTGTGAAGTTCAACAGTTGTGTTTATCAGTCCTCTTATTTGTTGTTTCAATTAGAAATTTTCCCCTAAATTTGCAGATGGGTATACATTTAAAAAATAATTGAAGTAATAACCAAAGCCTCTCAGCAAAGGAAAGTGCATCCCACATGTATTCAAGGGGGAATTCCATTAAAATTTCAAAGAAAAAAACAGCATCTTCTCAATCAGTTCTTCTCAAACACTTCCAAGAATTGCAAAACAGGGTTAACTTCCAAACTCTTTTATTGAGGTGACCACTACATTCATACCAAGGCAAAATAAGTACACAAAGAAAAATGACAGGTCATATCCTTGATGAACATAAATGCAAAAATCCTCAACAATCCTATATAAGTAATAATATCCTAATATGTAAATCAACCAAATGGCAGAATGAATGGTGGCTATGACACACACTGGCCACCAGGGGGCAGACACTGGGCTAAGGAACCCCCGCCCCCCACCCAAGTGTAGCAATGTCGTGCATTGGGCCTCTAGTATAAGATAAAACTTAACAACATCTTGAAAAGATTATTTACCATCATTAAGTGGTATATTGTCCTAGAATGCAAGGATAGTTCAACCTTTATAAATCAGTAAACTGGATACACCCATCCACAGAATAAAGAAGAAAACTGTATTGTCATAAAAAAGATGTAAAAGTGCCATTGAAAATGTTAAAACACATTTATGATAAAAATTCTCAATACATTTAGTATGGAAGTGGTGTACCTCAACATAATACATGTTGCATTTCAATAGAAAACTGGTAACATTATGCTACGTAGAAAAAATTTCAACATAATTCTTCTAACATCAGGACCAAGACCAAGGCACCCCAGTGACTACTTCTCTTGAACAAAACTGGAAATCCTTGTCAGAGTAATGTGGTAAGAAAAAGAAATAAAAAGCCTGTAAATCAGAAAGGAGCCAAGAAATAGTCTCTCTTTATCTCTATGGCAGTGGTTCTCAACCTTATGGCCCTTTAAATATAGTTCCTCATGTTGTGACCCAACCATAAAATTATTTTCGTTGTTACTTCATAACTGTAATGTTGCTACTGTTATGAATCGTCATGTAAATATCTGATATGCAGGATGGTCTTAAGCGACCCCTGTGAAAGGGTCATTCGACTGCCAAAGGGGTCGCGACCCACAGGTTGAGAACCGCTGATCTATGGCTATGACACGATCTTAGATATAATAAACCCTGAAGACTTCACAAGAAAATTGATAGAACTAGAAAGGTAACTCTGGAAACATGCAAGGTACAAAACCATCACACAAATGGCTTGTGCCCCTGCACACTCTCAACAAAGTGTCTTCATGACTCTAGGAAATATGGGGGGGGGGGTTTCAGAGGAAAGTGAGGAAAGGAAACTTGAATGGGCTTAACCACAGGGAGATGCCAACCTAATGAAACAAAAACCCTGGATGTGTGAGTCCATCATGTTCCCAGGGAGCTTCCCCCCGCCCCCCGCCCCATGTGGCACTGAGTCAGGTGCAGGTTCCAGTTGATCCTCCCCCCATCATTTGGGGACACAGTGACAGTGGTCCCAAGGGTCACATGCAGATGTCAGGTTTCCAATAACAAGATTTTCATAACCTAAACTTAATTATTCCTACATTATAATCCACATTGTCATAAAAATATCTTAGTTTTGATTGAGTTTTATCTATATCCCCAATGTTTGAAACTGGCTTTACTGTTTCTATAGTTCATGCTTCTGTTTCCCAATGATCCACACAGAGCCTCCAATCTCCCCCAACAGTTGGTCCACCGTCTCAAGGTTCACAGGCTGTTCTTAGTTCATCCTGTGATCACTTTATGTAAAATAAGGCATCAGGTGGAACTTCTGTTTCCTGAACATGACACTTTAGCACTTTAATCTCCCTCTAGTTGTGACGGTTGATCACCTCACTGTGTTACTACAGGTAAACTTCCAAGGTATCGTATTTACGTCTTTGCCTTTTCTCCTATTTTTCTATTACAATAATTTTCATGCTGGATTAGTATGGCATCTTATCCAGCCAGGCATTACTGATCCCTCACTAGAAATGCCCCCTTGTCCAGGAGATGATTCAGGGAAGCAGTTGGGTTCAATTGGGAGGAGCAGAGACCCAGGTACCAGAGCTAATGCTCATCAGCTATGAGTGCCCTTGGACACACCACACTCTGCAATGACATCCTTTATGTCAGTGTCCAACCCCAGAGCTCCCTATATAGTAGGAGGCCATGCCAATAGGCCCCCCTCTGCTCATGAATTACAACCCAGCCCTGGGATCCCCAGGTGTTCCCATTCCCTGATTAGGAAGGAACACAGACCACTCATCCTGGGGTTTGGATCAGCTGGGTTTTCCTTGCTCAGAACCAGCAGGGGATATTCAGGCCCAGAATCAGGGCAAGTAGCTGGGAACAGGAGCCACGAGGGGCAGAGGACCATCTTCCCCTTGTTTTGGGGGTTTCCTTTCTCTCCTGGCTGTTCAGTGGCCCAGGGACACACTCCCCTTGTCAGCTGTGCTTTAAGTGCCCACATTCTCCCTGAGGACAACGATGGTGCGAACACCATTCTCTTTTCTTAGATGAGCTCTTTCCCATTTCAGGGACCATTCTCTCAGTCGGTTCCCTTCTCTCAGACACATTGAGTACACAGGACACCTCTCCATCCCTGGGAGAGGGATGTGGGTTTCACAAAAAGAACATCAGGGAAGTCACACCCTGTGTCTGAGCTCACT
>NW_005871427.1:543565-546789 GCF_000147115.1 Myotis lucifugus | reverse complement strand
GACAGATGCCCAGCAGTCTGGTCTTCCTTGGGCAGTGCATCTCTGGCTCAGCAGGCACTCAGGATGAGGGTGATGGCCAGGGTTTCCTCCTCACTCTCTACAGCCCTCAGTCTCCTGGACAAGAACCAGCCCAACGGTGGACCTGACTAAGCTCTCAGAATTCCATGTGGAGCAGAGTGAGAGAGGAGCCCAGAGATGAAACCCTCCGCCACCTGCTGGGCAGCCCTCTGTGTGGGTTCCCGAGAACCATCGGTCTCTGCTCTAACATGTGTCTCAGCTTCCACATGAAGAATCTACATGGATCATAAAAACTACCTGGACAGAGTCCTGGTCTATACCCACCCCCAGATGTGCCTCCAGTATCCCAGGACAACTTCCCAAGTATACCCTCTGCCTTCCACTGTCCACATCCTCCCTAGATCTGTCCCAGAACCTGAGCTCCATGGCTAGGTCCTTGCTGACTCTCCCCAGCTCTTCCCACAGTGTAAAAAGCAGAGCAGACTCTGTAAAAACCTATCTGCCCCCCTTTATCCACCAGAACCCCTCTCACGGGTCCATCCACCTGTTGACACCCCAGGACAGCTCACAGACAGGATACCTGAAGCTGAGCCAGGACATGGTTCCAGAGATCCCAAGGATCACATGCTGACATCAAGGTTCCCATTAACAACATTTTCCTGACCTAAACTTAGTTATTCCTAAATATTACCCACATCATCCCCTAAACTCACTGGGTCATGATAGAGATTCTTCAATATCCCAATGTATGAAACTGGATCTAGAACAGAGTCTAGAGAATAAACACCACACAGGAGGCCATGCAGCTGCTACACATCCAGCACCAAACTCCCCTGAAGAAACAGGACCAGGGAGCTCTGTCTCTGTCTCTATAACTCATGTCTCTGGTTCCCAGGGACCCACACAGATGCTCCTCTCTCCCCCAACACTTGGTCCACTGGCTCTAGGCTCACACTCTGGTCTTAGTTTATCATCTGATCACTTTGTAGGGGAAAGAGTGTCATATGGAACTTTCTGTCTCCTGATCATGAACCTCTTGCACTTTTACTTCTTTCTTAGATTATGACTGTTGATTTCTCTTGATTGTCATTGGTGAAAGTCAAAGGCATCTCTAATTTTAAACCTCCTCTTTTTCTTTTTTTAAAAATATTTTTATTGATTTTTTTACAGAGAGGAAGAGAGAGGGATAGAAAGTTAGAAACATCAATGAGAGAGAAACATTGATCAGCTGCCTCCAGCACACTCCCCACTGGGGATGTGACCATAACCAAGGTACATGCCCTTGACTGGACTCGAACCTTGGACTCTTGAGTCCTCAGGCTGATGCTCTATCCACCGAGCAAAACCGGTTAGGGCCTCTTTTTCTTTTTATGGAAATTTTCTCTCCTGGGACTTTGTAGAGGTCTCCTGCTGCAGTTCAGTCAACTGGGGAAGGGTACAGGTCCAGATGTGGGGAGGCATGCACCAGTGAATGGGCAGTAGTGGACATGTTACACGCAGGAACCATGTCCTTTACATCATTGTCCAACCCAGAGAGCCCTATATAGTGGGAAAACATGCAAATAGGGCCCCCTCAGCTCATAAAAATCAGCCCAGCCCTGACCCTGCAGCTCTGGGAGAGGAGCCCAGGCCCGGATCCCCAGGTGTTTCCACTCTCTGATCAGGACCAAAATCAGACCACTCACCATGGGCTTTGGGCTCAGCTGGATTTTCATTGTTTCTTTTTTAAGAGGTAACTTATGGAGAACAAGAGACTCTGTGCACGTGAATGAACAGGAGTGAGAGAAACAGTGGTTATGTGAGAGTTTCCTGACCAGGATGTCTTTGTGTTTGCAGGTGTCCAGTGTGAGGTGCAGCTGGTGGAGTCTGGGGGAGGTTTGGTGCAGCCTGGGGGGTCTCTGAGACTCTCCTGTGAGGCCTCTGGATTCACCTTCAGTAACAACTGGATGAGCTGGGTCCGCCAGGCTCCAGGGAAAGGGCTTGAGTGGGTGGGTATAGTTAGTACTGATGGTGGTACCACAAACTATGCAGACTCTGTAAAAGGCCGATTCACCATCTCCAGAGACAACGCCAAGAACATGCTGTATCTTCAAATGAACAGCTTGACAGCCAAAGACACGGCTGTGTATTACTGTGCAAAACACACAGTGAGGGGAAGTCAGTGTGAGCCCAGACACAAACCTCTCTGCAGAAGAGGCTTTGACTACCAGGGGGCACTCAGGGTCCCTGAACACAAGGACCATCCCAGCAGCAGGTGCAGTTGGAGGTTTGGGCTGGTTTCCTGTGTGGTTTCCTCTTTATGTCACATTTCCCTCAGGGAACCTCCCTGGATTTCTGATTCTGTTCTTACCTCTTAAGTACCTGAATTAGAAAGTCTGTTGTAAACAGGGACAACTTTCCTACGTGGACAAGTGGCAGAGAGTCTCTTTCAGACACCCTTGTGCCAAGTACCAAATAATAATCAAATCTTCTTGCCAAAACTGGTTTGGCTCAGTGGATAGAGCATCGGCCTGCGGACTGAAGGGTCCCAGGTTCGATTCCGGTCAAGGGCATGTACCTGGGTTGCGGGCACATCCCCGGTGGGGGATGTGCAGGAGGCAGCTGATCGATGTTTCTCTCTCATCGATGTTTCTAACTCTCTATCTCTCTCCCTTCCTCTCTTTAAAAAATCAATAAAATCTATTTAAAAAAAATCTTCTGCCCAAGTCAGCTAAACCAACCAAGAGGCTCTGCAGACTCAACAGTGCAGCTCGGCTCCACACAGCTAAGGGGCCAAGTCAACCAGCAGCAGGACACGTATGTGCTGCCCGTGGTCACCAGAGTCTTGTGACCCCAAAGTGAAAGAAGGATCCCAGGCAGTGGAGGTCATTGACTTGTCATCATGCTCATAGCACTGAGAGTAGGTGACACCAGGCTGAGGCAGAGGTTCCTACAGCAGCTTGGTACAAATGACGAGGCTGATGACAAACACAGACCCCCGGGACAGGGAATGTTTATTGTGCACATACTTGAAATTTCTGGGAAGCAAAGGAAAGGCCCTTCATAAGACAGACCTGGTTTCATGGAGTCAGGGAAGGCAATTGGCTCGGGGCTTATATTTTGTGAGGTGAAGAGGGGGTTTCTGCTTTCAGGGGCTTGAGTGGTTTGAATCTCTCAATGACATCTAAAGACAAAACCATGGTTTCTCATCAGCTTCCTCCAGCATG
>NW_005871427.1:530205-535046 GCF_000147115.1 Myotis lucifugus | reverse complement strand
CCTCTGTTACCAGAACCTGCTCCAGTCACTGTGGCTGCTGTGGCCAATCCACATGGATAGTGGAGGCTCAGCATTTTCTGGGGAGTTCTCTGTTACGTCACCCAAAACAGAACCCATCAATGAAAATTTAGGTGAATTGATCTTTAATAAAATTAAAAACATGCCCTAACCGGTTTGGTTCAGTTGATGGAGCATCAGCCTGCGGACTCAAGGGTCCAGGATTTGATTGCAGTAAAGGGCATGTACGTTGGTTGTGGGCACATCCCCAGCAGGGGGTGTGCAGGAAGCAGCTGATCAATGTTTCCTTCTCATTGATGTTTTGAACTCTCTATCCCTCTCCTTTCCTCTTTCTGTAAAAAAATCAATAAAATATATTTAAAAAATTAAAAACATTTGTTCAAAAACTTAAAGTGTTTCCCTTAAGAAAAGGAACAAGACAAGGATGTACACTTTCACCACACTTATCCAACATAGTACTGGAAGTCCTAGCCATAGTAATCAGACAAGAAGAAGATAGGAAAGGAATCCAAATTTGAAAGGAGGAAGTAAAACTGTCATTATTTGCAGATGACATGATATTGTCCATAGAAAACCCAAAAGACTCCACCAGGAAACTACTAGACTTAATAAGTGAATTCATCAAGGTAGCATGATACAAAATCAACATCCAGAAATCAATGGAATCTTTATACACCAATAATGAACTCTCAGAGAGAGAAACTAAAAAATCAATCCCATTTACCATTGTAACAAAAAAAAAATAAGATTCCTGGAAATAAATTTAACCCAGGAGGTAAAAGACCTGTACTTGGAAAACTATAGGACATTGAAAAAAGAAATAGAGGAAGATACAAACAAATGGAAGCGTATTCCACATTCATGGATTGGAGGAATTAACATTATTAAATGTCTATGCTACCCAAAGTGATCTAAAGATAAAACTGTATCGCTATTAAAATACCAATGGCATACTTCATAGAACAAATACTCCAAATATTTATGGAACAATTAAAGATCTAGAATAGCTGCATTGATCTTGAGAAAAAAGGACGAAGGAGGAGGGATCACAATACCGTATATCAAACTATCCACAAAGCCATCATAACCAAAGCAGCCTGGTACTGGCAAAATAACAGGCATATAGCCAATGGACTAGAACAGAAGCCCTAAAAACTGAGACACCACATTATGGTCAATTAATATTTGACAAAGGAGGAAAGAACATACAATGGAGTAAAGACAGTCTCTTCAGCAAATGGTGCTGGGAAAACTGGGCAGACACATGCAAAATAGGACACCAACTTACATCATACACAAGAGTAATCTCAAGATGGATAAAAGATTTAAATGTAAAGCATGAAACAAAAAAATCTTAGAGGAAAACTAAGGCTTGGAGTTGGAGGAGACAATAAAGGAGATATCTGTAATACCATCAACAATAAAAAATACATATCTTAAAAATTAAAACATTTGTCCCACTGAATATTACATCAAGGGAATTAAATGACAAGTTTAGCAAGATAATATATTTCTAAATCATGTGCCTAAAGGGAGAACATGTGCATTATACATTAAGGCTATTGTATGTTATGGGGAGAACCCAGCACCCTCTGGCCACAGTGACCATCCCCAGGGACAGGGCAGAGGGAGGCTGGGAATAACGGATTCCTGCCAGGGTTGAAGTGCCCTTTCCTGTTAGAAAATGTATGCTAGGAATTCTCCAATTTCCCAAACTCTGAACCCCAACATCAATGATAACACTAGACTGAGAAAACAGGTCAATCTCCTTCCATCATCATTTCAACATATGAATGATTCTGAGTTGTACACCTGCATGATCACTGCTTTTATTTCTTGTCTTTTCTCCACTCAAAGCCATGACTATTTCTGATGGAACTAGTTTGGGGACTCTACCATAGGCCAAAGAAACACACAAGACATTGAGGTGAAGGAACATGTTACTGAACAATGAATGGGTTAACAAAGAGATCAAGGAAGAAATCAAAATGACTTTAAGACAAATGAAAATGAGAGCACAGCAACCCCATTCTATGGGACACAGGAAAAGCAGTTACAAGAGGGGAATCTGAACCATCACAAGCCTACCTCAGGAAACAGGAAAAAAGATTAGCATTCTAACTCTACACTTAAAGGAACTGGGATAAAAAACCTGAAGTGAGTACCAGAAAGTAAATAATAAAGACCGAAGCAGAAATAAACAAAATACAGTCTAAAGAAATCTATGAAACTAAGAGCTGCTTATTTGAAAAGATAGACTAGATTGATGTTCTTTTAAATAGACTTATCAAGAAATAAAGAGAGATGACACAAATAAATAAAATAAAAGAGAAGTAGCAACTAACATCAGAGAAAAACAAAGGATTGTAATAGACTACAATGAACAACCATATACCAAAATAATGGACAACCTGGGAAAAAATGGATAAATTCCTAGAAACATATATGCTTTCAAAATTGAATGAGGAAGAGTCAGAAAATCTAAATAGACCAAATTAACCTAATTAAATCGAAGCAGAAATGAAAAACCTCCCAGCAAACAAAAGTCTTCGACCAGATTACTTCACAGGTGAATCTCACCAGACATTCAAAAGAGACTGAACCCTTATCCCTCTCAAAATATTCCCAAAAAATTCAAGAGAAGGGAAAACTCCCAAGCTGCCTTCCACTGTCCATATCCTACCTACATTTGTCCAAGACCCAGAGCTCCATGGCCAGAGCCCTGCTGACTCTCTCCAGCTCCTCCCAAAGTGTCAAGGGCAGAGGAGACCCTATAAAAACCCACCTGCCCCTCTTCAACCACCAGCATCCCTCTCACGGGTCCATTCATTTGTGGACACCCCAGGAGAGGTCACAGACAGGAAACCTGAAGCTGAGCCTGAACATGGTGACAGTGGTCCCAAAAGTCACATTCAGACATCGAGGTTTCCAATAAAATTATCCTCACCTAAACTTAATTATTCCTAAATCATTGCCCACATCTTCCCCTAAACACACCTGGTCATGACGGAGATTCTTCTATATCCCAATGTATGAAACTGGATCTACAACAGAGTCTAGAGAATAAACACCAAAAAGGAGGCTCTGCAGCTGCTACACATCCAGCACCAAACTCCCCCAAAGAAATAGGACCTGGGAGCTCTGTCTGTGTCTCTATAGCTCATACTTCTGGCCCCCAGAGACTCACACAGATGCTCCTCTCTCCCACAGAACTTGGTCCATGGCTCTAGGATCACACTATGTCCTGAGTTTACCCTCTGATCACTTTGCAGGGGAAATAGTGTCAGATGGAACTTCTCATCTCCTGAACTTTTGGTAATCAGATTTGAGGGTTAATTTCTCTTGGTTGTCATTACAGGTGATTGTCAAAGGAATCCAAGATTTTCATTCCTTCTCTTTTTTTGTACAGGTGACCTGAAGCAGTTGGATTCAGAGGGAAGTGCACAGGCCCAGATGTAGGAAAGTATCCTATATAATAAAAGCCCAATGACCAAACAACTGAAAGACCTGAAGGACTGTGTCCCCTCTCCCTGGCTGGCCCCACCCCTGATTGGCCCCCAACCCCCTAAATCACTTCCTGGCTCCCTAGTGCATGAACATTTAGTGAAAGCACAAGAAAATAATTATCAGTCCCTTCTGTCCTCGACCAGAGTCTCCAGAGGGCTCTGCAAACCCTGCAGCTAAGGTGTGGATTTCTCCCTCCATGGCCCGCAGCCTCAGGAGACCTTCCAAGTTAGCCAAAAAGGTGACATAAGCATTAACAGGATAGCGACCCTTTGCTGAGCAATGTAGAGAGGTTGGGTGGGGATTTTGTGAAATTGCCGCACCTTGCAGATTAGGTGAGATTTCAATCTCTCTTTAAAAGTGGAAGCGGGATCACAGGGTCAAATGGGAGTTCCATTTCCAGTTTTTTGAGGAAACTCCATACTGTCTTCCATAGTGGCTGCACCAGTCTGCATTCCCACCAGCAGTGCACGAGTGTTCCTTTTTCTCCACATCCTCTCCAGCACTTGTCGTTTGTTGATTTGTTGATGATGGCCATTCTGACAGGTGTGAGATGGTATCTCATTGTTGTTTTGATTTGCATCTCTCGGATGATTAGCGACTTTGAGCATGTTTTCATATGTCTCTTGGCTTTCTGAATGTCCTCTTTTGAAAGGTGTCTATTTAGGTCCTTTGCCCATTTTTTGATTGGATTGTTTATCTTCCTTTTGTTAAGTTGTAAGAGTTCCCTATAAATGTTGGAGATTAGGCCCTTATCAGATATACTGTTGGCAAATATGTTCTCCCATGTAGTGGGCTTTCTTGTTGTTTTGTTGATGGTTTCTTTTGCTGTGCAGAAGCTTTTTATTCTGATGTAGTCCCATTTGTTCAGTTTCTCTTTAGTTTCAACTGCCCTAGGAGCTGTATCAGTGAAGAAATTGTTTTGGCATATGTCTGAGATTTTGTTGCCTTTGTATTCTTCTAGAATTTTTATGGTTTCCTGTCGTACATTTAAGTCCTTTATCCATTTTGAGTTTATTCTTGTGTATGGTGTAAGTTGGTGGTCTAGTTTCATTTTCTTGCATATATCTGTCCAATTTTCCCAACACCATTTATTGAAGAGACTATCTTGACTCCATTGTATGTTCTTGCCTCCTTTGTCAAATATTAATTGAGCGTATTGGTTGGGGCTGATTTCTGGGCTCTCTATTCTATTCCATTGATCTATATGTCTGTTCTTGTGCCAGTACCAGGCAGTTTTGAGACAGTGGCTTTGTAATACAGCTTGATATCTGGTATTGAGATCCCACCTACTTTGTTCTTTCTCAGGATCGCTGCAG
>NW_005871427.1:502228-529527 GCF_000147115.1 Myotis lucifugus | reverse complement strand
TAAGTGAAATAAGCCAGTCAATGAAGGAAAAAGGCCACATGATCTCACTCATTCATGGATAATAGAGACCATTATAAACTCTTGAACAATAATAGATACAGAGGCAGAGTTGCCTCAAACAGACTGTTAAACTACAGCAGGAAGGCTGGGGAGGGTGGGGGGCTGGAGGGGGGGGGGTAAGAAATCAACCAAAGGACTTGTATGCATGCATATAAGCATAACCAATGGACATAAGACACTGGGGGGTAGGGGAAGCCGGGGGATTGTCAAGGGCGGGGAAAAAAAAAGGAGACATATGTAATACTCTTTGTAATAATTTAAGCAATAAAAAAAATAAATAAATAAAAAAAAAAAAAAAAAAAAAAAAAAAAGAAATACCTTAGGGATGGCCTACATATTGTTCTATGAGAGACTGTTGAAAGGCCAGTGTGGCTAGGTCACAGTGTGGGAGCATAATGTGGCCTAAGCAGATTGGAGATTATAGAGGACTTTCTTCTATTCCCCCTCCTTTCCCTGTACTCATTTACCTTAGACATGAATAAGGTATTTATTTGAACACATCCTTTGATTTTTTAAGTTATTATATAGGAAAAATGAGTACAAAACAGAACATGATGAATATGGAAAAATAAATAGAACAAGATGCTTTTGGTGAAGGAACCAAGGAGTTCAAATGGGCACTGAGCAAATGAAAAGTGGCTACCGTGGTTTTCTGTGACACGTGAATTAGCTTGGTTGCTAAGAAACACAATGTGCCTACTACAATACACAGTTATAAGTGTTAAAGATTTGAACATAATTTGCATGTGTGTGTAGTGTGTGTTTAAGTGTATGGGAGTGTATTTGTATAATTTATGCTGAAAGGTAGTATTTTGACTCATAATCAAATGTTTTCCGATGCAATAAAAAAAATCACATTATTTTATTTCAGTAAAAAAAAAAAAAAAAAAAAAAAAAAAAGTGGAAGCGAAAGGAGCAACAGTGAAGGGTGGGCACATTCAAAAACAGAAAAGAAACTTTTAAACAAACAGACATGAAGATCATATTGGGAAACTGAGGGCAGAGGCCTGATAAGAACTCAAAAATCATTAAAAGGCCATCATCCGTCTTGCAAACAATACAAAAACAACTTCATCTCATGGCACATGAAATGCAAGACAGTTCTTGTGGGTTTTCTTTTGGCCATCCTTAAAGTATAATTAGATCCAGCTGGAGGAAAGCTATAGCTTCCAGCAATAGACCCCATGGCGGGCCCCGCCTGGTGGGCCCTCATCAGGGTGAGCCCGCTGGACCCCACCCATGCATAAATTTGTGCACCTGGCCTCTGGTTTAACCATAAACACGCCCTTGGACATGTCACACTCTGGGAAAGTGTCATTTGTATCAGCATCCAACCCCAGAACTCCATATATAGTAGGTAGACATGCAAATAGGGCCCCATTTGGTCCTAAAAATGAGCCCAGCCCTGACCCTGCAGCTCTGGGACAGGAGCTCAGCTGCAGGATCCCCAAGTGTTCCCATACCCTGATCAGGACTGAACACAGACCACTAACCATGGGTTTAGGCAGGGGTGGGCAAACTTTTTGACTCGAGGGCCACAATGGGTTCTTAAACTGGACCGGAGGGCCGGAAAAAAAGCATGGATGAAGTGTTTGTGTGAACTAATATAAATTCAAAGTAAACATCATTACATAAAAGGGTACGGTCTTTTTTTTTTTTTTTTTTTTTTTTTTAGTTTTATTCATTTCAAATGGGCCGGATCTGGCCCTCGGGCCGTAGTTTGCCCACAGCTGGCTTTAGGCTGGCTGGGTTTTCCTTGTGACTCTTTTAAGAGGTAATTTATGGAGAACAAGAGACACTGAATATGTGAGTGGATATCAGTGAAAGAAACAGTGGACGTGTGATAGTTTCTGATGAGGACGTCTCTGTGTTTGCAGGTGTCCAGTATGAGGTGCAGATGGTGGAGTCTGGGGAGGCTTGGTACATCCTGGAGGGTCTCTGAGACTCTCCTGTGCAGCCTCTGGATTCACCTTCAGTAACAACGAGATGCACTGGGTCCGCCAGCCTCCAGGGAAGAGCCTAGAGTGGGTCTTATTCATTAGTGGTTTTGGTGGTAGTACCATATACTTAGCCAACTCTATGAAGTGCTGATTCACCATCTCCAGAGACAATGCCAAGAACATGCTGTATCTTCAAATGAACAGCCTGAAAGCCGAGGACATGGCCATGTATTACTGTGCAAGACACACAGTGAGGGGAAATCACTGTGAACCCATCACAAACCTCCCTGAGGGAGGGACAGGGATGGGCTACAGGGGGCATCCTGGACACCAGTGGGTGCACAGGACCAGAACAGACCCCATACCAGAAGCAGGTGGAGAGTTGAGCAAAGACACAGTTTTCTGCTCTGTCTTAAATTAGTTTTGCTCCAAGGCTGAGCAACAGAGCTCACAGAAAGTCTTTTCCTATGTCTAGTTTTAGGAATTGTATTTGTGAACAAAAAGGGGTATCTGTAGTAAATGTGGCCAAACTGAGTGACTGAAAGGAACTTCACAGGAGGCTCTGATCACAAATTCCTACCTGGGCAGTCCTGGTGGGTAGGCAGGCCCCAGGACTATAACCTCTTAATAAAGGGCTTATCTTTATCTTAAGCAATGCCATCCATTGCTCCTATGCATCTGGGTTAACACACCTTTGAGATAAGCATGACCACCCTCAGGAGAGCACCTCCTGGTAACTGTCCTTTCATCCAGCCCCTGCCTGGCTCTCTCCCACCTCCATGACATCTTCCTCACCTTCCCTCCTTAACTTCAAATGCACAAATGCATCTGCAAACTGTTATTCTCCACAGCATTTGATGTCTTTTCTCCAACAGTTGTCATCCACTGGGCTCAAATAAAATCTTAAAAACATTCTGTATGTGTTTGGACATTTCTTACACCAACATATTGTCTTGTCTTCATTTAAAACATACATGACACATTCATATTTGCAGATGACATGATACTATACGTAGAAAACCCCAAAGACTCCATCAAAAAATGACTAGACCTAACAAATAAATTCAGCAATGTTGCAAAATTAACACCCAGAAATCTATGGCCTTTTATATACCAACTAGAGGCCCGGTGCATGAAATTCGTGCACTAGGGGGTTATCCCTCAGTCCAGTCTGCACCCTGTCCAATCTAGGACCCTTCAGGGATGTCCAACTGCCAGTTTAGGCCCGATCCCGCAGGCCCTAAACCGGCAGTTGAACATCGATTTCACAATCTGGGACTACTGGCTCCTAACCACGTGCTTGCTTGCCTGTCTGATTGCCCCTAACTGTTCCCCTGCCAGCCTGATTGATGCCTAACTGCTCCCCCGATGGGCCAATCACCCCCAACTGCCCTCCCCTACCAGCCCAGTAGCCCCAAACTGACCCCCCACCCTTGCCGGCCATCTTGTGGCAGCCATCTTGTGATGATATGGGGCAGCCATCTTGTGATGTCATGGGGTGTGGCCATCTTGTGGTGGCCATATTTTGACAAGAAGGGAGTGGCCAACTTGTGACGACATGGGGTGGCCATCTTGTGATGATGTGAGGGCACAATGGCCATCTAGACTTTTATTATTATAGATGCTGAACACACAGAAAGAGAAATGAATTTACCATTGCAACAAAAATAATTAGAATACCTAGGAATAAACTTAACTAAGGAGGTAAGAGACCTGTACTCATAAAAACTTCAGGGCATTGAAAAAATCAATAGAGAAAGACATAAACAGATGGAAGAACATGCCATGTTCGTGGATTGGTATCATCGACATCATTAAAATGTCCATACTACCCAAAGAAATCTACAGATTCAATGCAATCCCCATTAAAATACCAATGGCATATTTTAAAGATCTAGAACAAACTCTCCAAAAATTAATCTGGAATGAAAAAAAAAATTAAAACCTGCAGTAATCCTGAGAAAGAAGAACAAAGTTAGAGGGATCATAATACCAGATATCAAGCTATATTACCAAGCCACGGTTCTCAAATTTGCCTGGTACTGGCACAAGGACAGACATATAGACCAATGGAACAGAACAGAGACCCCAGGAATTGACGCAAGCCATTATGCTCAATTAATATTTGATAAAGGAGGCAAGAGCATACAATGGAGTCAAGACAGTCTCTTCAATAAATGGTGCTGGTAAATTTGATCAGATACATGCAAAAAAAATGAAACTAGACCACCAACTTACACCATACACAAAAATAAACTCAAAATGGATAACGGACAACAGGGCATCATGAGGGTCCATGTCCCATTTTCCTGCCCATAACACACAAATAGAAAAGCGATTAGGCTCCTTCTCAGATTATCCCACCAAGTTTATAAAATAATTTAAATATTTAACTCAAGCATATGGAGTGACTTATCCAGATGTCTATGTCATTCTCACTTCCACAACCACTCCGAGGAAAGGATTGCATCTGGGCAGCTGCTACAGCTCACAGCAACAAATTATTCACTGAAAATCCAGATGAATTTAGGGGAATGCAAGGCACAACTAAAATAGGTACATCCTTCCTCATTCCAGGGCCCAAAAAGCACTCCCACATAGTCCCAAATGGTCCTGCTCTTTGCCATAGGGGATGTATTCTCCAACCTTACCACCTCTTCCCTCCCACCATGGCTGACCCAATTAAGTCCCTGTGTATGGCATACCTCTCATCCTTCTATAGCCTCTCATCAACCCATCTTACAGGTAAACTCAAAACTCCAGGGCAATTTCCCAAAAAAGCTCAATGTCCACTAATACCTCAGGCTCTGCTTGGCCTCAAACCTATTATTGACAGACTTCTCTCTTCCAACCATTTCAGGGAGGCAGCCTCCCCAGCCAATACTCGATGTAAAGAAACCTAATGGATCCTATCACTTAGTTCAGGACATTAGGGCAATCAATGAAGCCACTCTACCCACCACCCCGGGAGTACCCAACCCTTACTATATACTCTTTCAAATACCACCCGACACCACCCACTGCATGGTATTATATCTGAAGGATGCCTTCTTCACCATCCCTCTTCGTCCTAAGTCACAGGATCTGTTTGCATTCACCTGGACCGATTTCATCACTCGGATCAAAAGACAACTAACCTGGACAGTTCTCCCCAGGGTTTTCAAGACTGTCCCCACCTCTTTGGCCAACCACTAGCCACTGATTTGCTACAGCTAAATCTATCCCCTAGCACCCGCCTACAAAACGTAGATGATCTCCTACTCGGAGGCCTTCTCACAACAACACACCATACATCTTCTCAACTTTCTTCATGAAAAAGGTTATTGGGTTTCTAAAGATAAGAGACAATTCTCCAAGCCTCAGGTTATCTCCTCACCCACTGAAAGAGGCATCACCTCACAGCGGCGGGACCTTATTCTCAATGTGCCATGTCCACAAACCAAACAGGAATTCCCTTCCTTCCTAGGGTTGGACTACTTCTCTGCACTTGGGTTCCAAGTTTTGGGCCCATAGCCAAAGATCTATATAGAGCCCCTCAGGGAACCTTCAAGAGCCAATAGACCTTCCTACATCTGAAATGAAAAATACATGGAATAAGACTAACAATGCAGATGAAACAAGTGAACTTAAAGAAATACAATAGGAACTCTCCAAAATGAAAAATAAAATAAAATTTCCAAAAAATAGCCAAGTGTCAGGAATGTAAGAGACAATAAAAGCAGACAATTATATATGCATGTAATTGCAATCCCAGAAAGGAGAGAGAGGAAATTTGAAATAAAATATTTAAAGAAATTATGGCAAATATTACCAGAATTTGATGTAAACTGTAAACAGATCTAAGATCACCAAAGTACTCAAAGAAGAATAAAAATAAACAAAATTAAATCAAGGCACATTAATATCAAAACCAGGAAAACCAGTGAAAAGATAAAATTCCTAAGAGCAGCAAATAAAAACCACACATGATTCAAGGGATAAGATTAATAAAAACATCATATATCACATGGAAAAAGAACAAAAACCAGAGCACAACGGAATGAGGACTTGAAAGTGCTGAAGGAATATTGAGAAGCCATCAATGTAGAATTCAAAGCTAAATGAAAACGAATTTCAGAACTAAATGAAGCCCAGCCTGTGTGATTGAGCGTTGACCTATGATGCCATTCCCAGTCAGGGCACATGCCTGGGATACAGGGTTAATCCCCAGTAGGGGGCATGCAGGAGGCAGCTGATCCATGTTTCTCTCTCATCATTGATGTTTCTACTTCACTCTCCCTTCTCCTTCCTGTCTGACCTCAATAAAATATATATAATTTAAATAAATAAATAAAATGTAAGAGATTTGATTCCCAGTCCTAACACTGCAATTGATCCATATTTCTCTCTCATATTTCTCTCGCACTCTCTCTCCCCCCTTTGCTTTTCCTCCAAAAATCAATGAACATATACTCAGGTGAGGATAAGAAAAGAACTATATCTGTATCATCTATATCTATATCTATATCTGTATCTAATCTATATATCTATATCTACCTATATCAATGGGAGCAGAGGCCCAATGATTTTATCCCTATGGAGTCACTGATTGTTCCCACATCCTACTTCCTGACCACCTCCTGCAGCACATCTCCTGCTGTGGAAGAAGAGGTCCCTGGGCACGGTGACCAGGACCCCAAGGAGAGCCTGGTTCTCTGAGGGCACAGTCAGCACCTCTTTCCAGGAGTAGCCCCAGAGACAGGGTCCTCCCCTCACCTCTTGCCCTTTGTATGTGCAGACACCTCCCATATGCAAATGTCCACATGGCCACCAGACACAAACACAGTTGGCATCCACATAAATTCAGGGCCTCCTCACCCTGGAGAATACTTTCTGGGGGACGAGGACCTCACTTACAAGACATGACTCCCATGTGGCTCTTCCTCTTCCTGCTGTCAGCTCCCAGATGTGAGTGAGCAAAGGGCTTAGATGTGAAGAGATGGGGACCCTGCATCTGAGCCCAGGACTCACTGTGTTCTCTCTGTCCCAGGTGTCCTGTCTGACGTGCAGCTGCAGGAGTCGGGCCCAGGACTGGTGAAGCCCTCGAAAACCCTCTCCCTCACCTGCACTGTCTCTGGATTCTCCATCACAACCAGTGGTTGCTGCTGGACCTGGATCCGCCAGCCCCCAGGAAAGGGGCTGGAGTGGATGGGGTGCATAGGTTATGATGGAAACATTTACTACACCCCCTCCCTCAAGAGCCGAACCTCCATATCCAGAGACACGTCCAAGAACCAGTTCTCCCTGCAGCTGAGCTCCGTGACCACCGAGGACACGGCCTTGTATTACTGTGTGAGAGACACAGTGAGGGGAAGTCAGTGTGAACCCAGACACAAACCTCCCTGAGGGAGGCAGCCGGGCTGAGTTGCAGGGGGCGCTCAGGACACCAGGGGGCGCTCAGGACCACAGAACATGAGGACCAGCTCAGGAGCTGGGACCTGGGGGTATATTCTCTCATGATCTGGTTAGTGGTTTTATTCTCCAGGAGTAAACACCCTCCTCAAGGACTCACTGCCTCTTCCCTTTATGCCTTACATTTTCTTTCACACAACCTCATTGAGCAGTGATGGCGAACCTTTTGAGCTCGGCGTGTCAGCATTTTGAAAAACCCTAACTTAACTCTGGTGCCGTGTCACATATAGAAATTTTTTGATATTTGCAACCATAGTAAAACAAAGACATATTTTTTAAAAAAATATATTTTATTAATTTTTCTTAGAGAGGAAGGGAGAGAGATAGAGAGTTAGAAACATAGATGAGAGAGAAACATCGATCAGCTGCCTCCTACACACCTCCCACTGGAGATATGCCCGCAACCAAGGTACATGCCCTTGACCGGAATCAAACCTGGGACCTTTCAGTCCGCAGGCCAACGCTCTATCCACTGAGCCAAACCGGTTTCAGCAAGACTTATATTTTTGATATTTATTTTATATATTTAAATGCAATTTAACAAAGAAAAATCAACCGAAAAAATGAGTTCGCATGTCACCTCTGACATGCATGTCATAGGTTCACCATCACTGCCTTAGAGGAAGGCACTTACTTCCTCTGACCCATTGATCAGTCAGAAGGAGTCCTTAATATTTCCTTTGGTCTCTCCTTCAGGAAACTTTGTAATTTTAAGGATGCCATTGAGACGTCATTGGGCAGTGATCAGAGAAACGTTACTGCAGCCCCAGCAACCAATAACCTCGGCTGTGCTAACAAAGGGACAGTCTTCTGTCAAGAGCTTCTGTTTGATGAAACACACAAGGGCTTTAATCTCACAAAAAGGAGTTGGTAGAACTAGTCTGTATTTTGAATTTCTAGAGGCTAAGAAAGTAACAACATGTGAAATGAAAAAAATACATGGAGTAAGACTAACAATTCAGATTAAATGTAAGTAAACTTAAAGGAGTATAATAGGGACTCTCCAGAATGGAACACAGAATAATTTTCCAAAAAATAGCCAAGTGTCAGGAATGTAGGAGACAATAAAAGCAGTCAAACATAAATACATGTAGTTGGAATCTCAGAGAGGGAGGGGCAGCAAATTAAATATTTAAAGAAATCATGGCAAATATTTATAGAATGTGATCTAAACTATAAACAGATCTAAAAGCACCAACATTCTGAAAGAAGAATGAAAATTAACAAAATTAAACCAAGGCACATTAAAATCAAAATCCTGAAAACCAGTAAAAAAGATAAAATTCCTAAGAGGAGGAACGAAAATGACACACAGGAAATCAAGGAATAAAACATGAAAAACATGAAAGGTCACATGAAAAACTACCAAAAACAGGACAAAGCAATGATGACTGTAAAAGTTGAAGAAACATTGAGAAGCCATCAACATAGAATTCTCAAAGTAACTCAAAATATGCCATATTTTTTCCATGTATAAGATGCCCCCATGCATAAGACACCCCCCACTTTTCCAACCCAAAATTAAGAAGTCAATATTTTAAAATTTTTGCTGGTTTTCCTTTGAAGGCCTTCTTTTTTGGCATCTTAAGGAGTTGTTCTTCCTGTTTTCTCCACCATCTGATCATACACTCAGTGGGAGGAGGTCCAAATTATCTCTCTGCAGCTCTATTTCCATGCTCTTTTGCACAGCTGATTGCATTCAGTTTGAATTTTGCAGAGGAAGACAATCGCTTACCAGAATTTATCATTTTATTTTTTGACATCTTTATGGGCTCTGAATGCTCCAGTCTCTGTTGCATCTGCATCTCCACCTCCACCTCCAGGCATCAGCTGAAGTCAGTAACAATAAGGCTGTGATTGGAGGAAGCCTGTTTGACAAGGTATAGGCAGCTAGGAACCCATGTGGCTCGCTCCTTGGCTTGCTTCTGTGAATAAGATGCCCCTTGATTTTCGGTCTAAAAAAAATAGCATCTTATGCACAGAAAAATACGGGTATTTCAAAATGGAATGAAGCCTGAAGGGTGTGGATCAGTGGTTGAGCATCAACCTATGATGCCATTCCCAGTCAGGGCACATGCCTGGGACGCAGGCTAAATCCCCAGTAGGGGGCGTGCAGGAGGCAGCCGATCCATGTTTCTCTCTCAACATTTATGTTTCTACTTCACTCCCCGTTCTCCTTCCTGTCTGACCTCAATAAAAAATACATTTAAATAAATAAATGGTAGTGAGTTTGATTCCCAGTCCTAGCAATTGATCAATAATTCTCTCTCACCTCTCTCTCTCTCTCTCTCTCTCTCACTTTTTAATTCCCTCTAAAATTTAATTCCCTCTAAAAATTAATGAACATATTCTCAGGTGAGGATAATGAAAAGAAGATCTATATCTATGTCATCTATGTATGTCATGAGAGCAGAGGCACATTGATTTTATCCCTAAGGACTCACTGATTACTCCCACATCCTAATTCCTGACCACATCCTGCAGCACATCTCCTGCTGTGGAAGAGGAGGTCCCTGGGCATGGTGACCAGGACCCCAAGGAGGGCCTGGTTCTCTGAGGGCACAGTCAGCACCTCCTTCCAGGAGAAGCCCCAGAGACAGGGTCCCCCCCTCACCTCTTGCCCTTTGTATGTGCAGACACCTCCCATATGCAAATGCCCACATGGCCACCAGACACACACACAGTGGGCGCCCACTTAAATTCAGGGCCTCCTCACCCTGGAGAATACTTTCTGGGGGATGAGCACCTCACCTGCAAGAGCATGACTCCCACGTGGCTCTTCCTCTTCCTGCTGTCACCTCCCAGATGTGAGTGAGCAAAGGGCTTAGAAGTGAGGAGATGGGGACCCTGCATCTGAGCCCAGGACTCATTGTGTTCTCTCTGTCCCAGGTGTCCTGTCCCAGGTGCAGCTGCAGGAGTTGGGCACAGGACTGGTGAAGCCCTCACAAACCCTCACCTGCAATGTCTCTGGTCACTCCATCACCAGTGGTTCCTGCTGGAATTGGATCCACCAGCCCCCAGGGAAGTGGCTGGAGTGGATGAGGTGCACATGTTATGATGGAAACACTTACTGCAGCCCCTCCCTCAAGAGCCAAACCTCCATTTCCATGAACACATCCAAAAACCAGTTCTCCCAGTAGCTGAGCTCCATGACCACGGACAACACAGCCATGTATTACTGTGCAAGAGACACAGTGAGGAGATGTCAGTGTGAGCCCAGACACAAACCTCCCTGAGGGAGACAGCCCCTGGTAGGCTCTTTAGATGTAGGACTGGTAAGAGTGCTGTGGAATGTAGTCACAACAAACCCCAGATACCCAGATCAGTTCCCCTACATACGCAGCTGGTTAGGAATTGCTCAAACCTTGCCACCTTGGGTCCGGTTCTGTAAGGTTTTGGTAGTAGGAGAAAAGAAACAGGTTTCTCAGAAGGAAACCCAACCCCTTGTTCTGCCAGGATTCCCTGAGTAAGTGTTTCCATGTGCACCACAGGCAGCACCAAGTGCTTCCCCAGCTGTTCTGAAAGGTCCAGAAACACTGCCCCCTTCCGTTTCTCCTCAACCAGGCTCTCCCAAGGCAGTGGAGCTGTGCTTGCATTCAGTGGATCAAAGGCCCAGGCCACAACCAGCACATCAGATGCCGCTAAGGGAGATTCGGGGTGCCAAAGTAGTTGGTGAAGATGGGACTTGGCAGGAAGGAGGGCCAGTCTGTTATTATCAGCCCTTTACCACCAGTGACATCTTGAATCGGAAACATCACACTCCAGCTTATTCTGAAAAACCTCAGGCCATGATCAACCTCCTAGAAATGATCTTCCAGACCCAGAAGCCCACCTGGGTAAACTGCAAGCAGCTCCT
The DNA here is from genome assembly GCF_000147115.1 of Myotis lucifugus. Lineage (NCBI taxonomy): Eukaryota > Metazoa > Chordata > Mammalia > Chiroptera > Vespertilionidae > Myotis > Myotis lucifugus. Next base: position 518,220 of record NW_005871427.1, on the reverse strand, counting down.
TTTCACGTTCTTTAACACTGAGGAGTGCATGAGAGTCATAACAGAGTCTCAGAATTGGCTCCAGACCCAGGCCCCAGCAGGAATATTAGATACAGACAGATGGGCCAGGAAGGTCTTCCCAGATGAGGAACCCGATTGGAACCCAAACTCAGAAGATGGAAGGACTGGGCTAGGAAGATATCCACTGGCCTTCCTCCAGGGGGTCAGGGCTGGAGCCAAGAAGACGATCAACATGGCTAAAATCTCTGAGGTTTCCAGAAGCCTGATGAAAGTCCAGAAGCTTTCTATAAGAGACTATGTAAGGCATACTGGATCTACACCCCCTTTAGACCTGAGGCCCCAGAAAATCAAACCATGGTAAATGCCGTTTGTGTAGGCCAAACCCAGCCTGACATCAGGAGAAAATTACAGAAACTGGAAGAGTTTGCAGGAAAGAATGCTACTGAACTGCTAGAGATAGCAAACAAGGTTTTCATCAATTGAGATGGTGCAGCAAGGAAGGAGGAAGAAAGGAGAATACAAAGAAGGGCCAATTTAATAGCAGCGGCTTTTAGAGGCAGGCTCCCAGGCAGATCAGCAAGGATACAGACGAGGGGCAAAAGGAAGACCCAGCCTGAGACGAGACCAGTGTGCCTATTGTAAGGAAACAGGGCACTGGAAGAATGAATGTATCAAATGGCAAAGTAAAAAGACTGGGCCCCCTTTTCCACCCAGTTGCTATCAACCAGAGCCACCTGAAGCAGATCTCATTGGGCTAGCAATGGCTGATTCTGACTAGGACAGACCGGGCTCACTTCAGGTGGGACCCCATGAGCCCATGGTCAGAATGAATATTGGGGGGCAGACTGTGGACTTTATGGTTGATACAGCAGCTGAGCACTCAGTAGTCACTCAGAAAGTAGTGCCTCTCCCAGGAAAGGAGGTCACCATTATTGAAGCTACTGGGGACCAGATCCGTAGACCATTCTGCTGCCCTCACTGATGCCAATTTAGCGGTCATCAAGTAATTCATGAATTCTTGTACTTGCCAGACTGTCCAGTTCCTCAAATGGGTAGAGACCTTTTAGCCAAAATGGGGGCAGAAATCACATTTGCTCCAGATGGCTCAGCACAGCTTCGCCTAGGTGAGGAGACCTCCCCAATGATCCTGTCCTTAGCAGTGACAAAGGAAGAAGAATGGAGACTTTATACCCCCCAGACAAAGGCCTCACCATTATAACCTGAATTAGAGAAGAGATTCCCACTGGTCTGGGCTGAAGGGAATCCTCCAGCCCTGGCTAAGGACCACTCCCCGGTGCTAATTGAGTTAAAGCCTGGGGCACAACCTGTTAAAATCCACCAATATCCAATTCCAAGAGGAGCACACCTAGGAATCCAGGTCCACTTAGACCAGCTGCTTCAGTGGGGACTTGTTAAACGATGCAGGTCTCCATGGAATACACCTCTCTTTCCTGTCAAAAAGCCTGGGACTAACAACTACCACCCGGTGCAGGATCTACAGGCTGTTAATGAGGCTGTTATAACCCTGTGTTCAGCACTGCCGAACCCCTACACTCTTCTGGGATCATCCCATCAGAGGCGGAATGTTTTACATGCCTAGATCTGAAAGGTGCCTTTTTCTGTCTTCAAATAGCGCCTTCTAGTCAGCCTCTCTTTGCTTTTGAATGGGAAAACCCAACTACAGGGGCCAAGGAGCAGTTCACCTAGACCAGACTGCAGCAAGGGTTCAAGAACTCCCCTACTCTTTTTAGTGGAGCACCAGCATCTGATCTGTCTAAGTTCCCAGGACAAGACTTAGGGTGTGTTCTACTCTAGTATGTAGTAAACCTCCTACTGGCCAGCTGCACACGAGCTCAGTGCTGGGAGAGAACATGAGACCTTCTGAGACTACTCACTGAAACAGGTTATTGGGTGTCTAAGAAAAAGGCACAGATTTGTCATAAAGAAGTCAAGTATCTAGGCTTCCAGATCACCCAAGGGAAACAAAGGCTAGGGACTGAAGAAAGCAGGCAGTATGCGCCATCCCAGTCCCTAGCACCCTGCGGCAGATTCGGGAATTCCTCGAAGCCGCAGGATTCTGTCGAATTTGGATCCAAGGGTTTTCAGACCTGGCCAAGCCTCTGTATGAAGCTTTAAGAGGAGAAGAGAAGGCACCCATCGACTGGGGTCCCGAACAGGAGAAAGCCTTCGTCACCATAAAGGCAAAGCTCACTGAGGCTCCTGCACTAGGGCTAAGAGATGTGACACGAGACTTTAATCTTTTTGTTCATGAGAACAGTGGGGTAGCCCTAGGAGTTCTAACCCAGGAGTTTGGACCCTGGCAAAGACCAGTACCCTATCTCTCCAAGCAGATTGACCCAGTTGCCTCCAGGTGGCCCCCGTGCCTCAGGGCCCTTGCAGCCACGGCATTATTAGTCAAAGAAGCAGATAAGTTTACCTTAGGACAGTGATGGCAAACCTTTTGAGCTCGGCATGTCAGCATTTTGAAAACCCTGACTTAACTCTGGTGCCGTGTCACATATAGAAATTTTTTGATATTTGCAACCATAGTAAAACAAAGACTTATATTTTTCATATTTATTTTGTATATTTAAATGCCACTTAACAAAGAAAAATCAACCAAAAATTTGAGTTCGTGTGTCACCTCTGACAGGCTTGTCATAGGTTTGCCATCACTGCCTTAGGACAAAACTTAAGTGTAAAAGTACCTCATGCTGTTGTCACCCTGATGGAAGCAAGGGGGCAGCACTGGATGACTCATGCTCCAGTGACGCAGTATCAAGGGCTGTTAGGTGAGAATCCGTGGGTACGATTAGAAGCAATGAGAACACTTAATCCTCCCACCTTTCTACCCATCACTGAGGGGTCCCCTGAGCATGATTGCCTGGAAGTCCTAGAGGAGGTTTTTTCCAGCCGGCCAGACCTAAGGGATAGGCCCTTGCAAAACGCAGACTTGGTATTGTTCACAGATGACAGCAGCTTCTTAGATGAAGGAAAAAGATGAGCCAGATATGCGTGGTATCAAACTTTGAGACAATTGAAGCACAGGCCCTGCCTGAAGGATGGTCAGCACAGAGGGCAGAACTTTGGGCCCTAGCCAGAGCCCTAGAACTCAGTAAAGTAAGTGTGCCAACATCTACACTGACTCGTGCTATGCCTTTGCTACCCTGCATGTACATGGGGCCATATATAAGGAAAGGGGGCTCTTGACAGCAGGACGAAAAGAAATAAAAAATCAGAATGAGATTTTAAAGTTACTAGAAGCAGTCTGGGAGCCTGAGGAAATAGCCGTCATCCATTGCAAAGGTCACCAGAAAGGGAAAGACTCAGTATCAGAAGGAAACCAGCATGATGATGCCGCAGCCAAGCTGTCTGCTAAAGAACAAGCAGCGCCAGCATGGATCATGTTGGCCCCTGGACTACCTGACCCTCCAAAATACACTGCTCAGGAAGAGAAATGGACCCAGAACGAAGGGGGCAAGAGAACAATGGAAGGCTGGTGGATACTCCCAGATCATAGGGTCTAATTCCCAGAACAGTTAGCCCATAAGGTAGTCCTTCAGCAGCATGAACTCACTCACTTAGGAAATGCTGCCCTAGAAGCTTTGTTAGGCAGCTACTACCTAATTGCCCATCTTCCCTCCTTGTGTGCCTCAGTCTCTCAGTGTTGCCTCCTCTGTGCTCAGAACAATGCTAAACAGGGTCCTGTGGGACTGATAGGAGTTCAGCGCTGTGGACAAGCTCCTTTTGAAGACTTAGAAGTAATTTTACAAAAATAGGGCCTAGCAGAGGGAATAAATACCTGTTAGTCTTCATTTGTACCTTTTCAGGTTGGGTCGAGGCATATCCCACTCTCACTGAAAAGGCAAGAGAAGTCACTAAGGCATTGCTGAAGGATCTAATTTCATGGTATAGAATGCCTCTGACCATAAGTTCCGATAATGGCCCAGCCTTTGTAGCAGAAAAAGTACAATAGGTAACCAAGGCTTTAGGAATTAAATGGAATCTACATACAGCTTCAGGCCTCAGAGTTCAGGGAAAGTAGAGCGCATGAACGGGACTCTAAAGCAGGCTATGGCTAAGCTATGCCAGGAGACAACCTTACCCTGGACAGATATCTTGCCTCTTTTACTTTTGCAGGTATGCTGTGCTCCAAGGGCCAGAGTAGGTTTCTCTCCCTTTGAAATTCTATATGGCAGACCCCCTCCCTTAATTCAGCCAAAGGGAGATTTGGGGGAAATAGGGAATTTAGAAATCCAGAAACAACTACAAGGACTTGGAAAAACTGTCTTTGAGGTCCACAGATGGATTATTGACCGACTACCCATCTCTCTAGGAACAGCTGTACATTCTTATAAACCTGGAGACCAGGTTTGGGTAAAGGATTGGAAAAAGGATTTCCTCAAGCCTACCTGGAAGGGATCCTATCCAGTCATATTAACAACCCCCACAGCTCTTAAGGTTGCAGGACTGAACACCTGGATCCACCACTCCCAGTTGAAAGCAGACCACCAGCTGAGTGACATCCAGTCTGAGTGAAAGGTGACCTCTGACCAGAAACACCCCCTGTGGATCACCCTCAAGAAGATAGCAGACCTGGCTGAGCAACCTGCTTCAAGGAATTCAGATAACACCCTGCTGAATTCTCTCTAACACTAATCTTTCTTTCTTATCTCCTCCTAACATAACATGCTCTAGTATTTCTGGATAATCACTGGTTTTATCCAATAATTCTTATTTTGTTTTTTTATGGTTGCCAGCGGAATCCGAGACTAGTACCAGGAGGAGAACTCATCTGCTCTTTCTGGGGCACAGAAGCACCATAAAATTACTGCTCCACACACAGCAAGGAAACAAAGGCCTTATCATAAATTGTTGGATTACACTTTGTCATGCCATCCTTTGCTCCTTGCTTAGAAACTCGCTACCCATATATGCTAGACTGGGTAGTCCACGAGAAAACCCAATCAAGTCAGATTTTTGTTAGCTATACTTATCAGCCTGCGGCATGTTACAACTCTACTACCAAATGCACATGGGGGCGGGGGGCGGGGGGAGATTGTATTGGAAGGAAAAAATAATAATAGGACCTTTCACGGCCAATGTGCAGCTAACTAATGTTGCTCCTATTTGTTTCAGCAGTATGCAGGGCCAACATCCAACAGGTCACCTCCCAGATGAACTATGCAACTCTACCCCCAAGGCTGAAAACAACACCTACACCTGGTGCCCCCTGCAGGAACATTCTATGCATGTAGGACCACTGTTTATCTATGCCTGCCTACAAACTGGACTGGACTGCCTTTAAACTTCAGATGGTCCTACAAACCAGTAGAACTCCCTACAAATCCCTCTGAGAGGAAGAAGTGGGATGCTAACCCCTTGGTCATTGTCCCTTTCCATCAGGAAGTAGCTAAGAGCAGTTGTCACCCCTGTTCACCATAACATACCATGGTCGTTGCTCCACAAGGCTAAAAGAAGCCTGTGGGACAAGGGTGGGGGGGGGGCGGGGGAATGAGGAGGAAATTGGTCTTGCAAGGCGTGTCAGGCCATAAAAACTGTGAATAATGCACTTCCCTGGGGGGGTCATTATCGCTGGCCCCAGGACAGATCATCGGGTATGGCCTGGGGACCCCCAACACCTGAGGGCCTTCCTGTAAGCCCACGAAATGGGGAGGAACCATATCTGCAAGAGAAAGACCCCAGAAGGTTATAAAAAGTGAAGCCCTCTGTTTCTTCACTCTGATTTGGAAATTATTCCCGGAGTCCACTAGTGTTAATAAATGGGGTCCCTCCCTTTCTCTAGGAAGCATGCTTGGTATTTCTTTGGTCTTCTGCAACATCCTCACGTCCTGGGGCAGAGGGTGGATGACACATGTGGCTGCTCTTCTCCGAGTAGGGAGGTGCTCACCTGCCCCCAAGGACCACTTGGTGCCTCAACTTTCTACCCAGGGTTTTGCTTCAAATGACATCACATTCCATTTTTTATCATTATTTTGTAATTATTTAATTTTTATTTTTGTTATTTTGTGTTTGTTAATCCTCACCAAAGGATATTTTCCCATTGATTTTTAGGGAGAGTGAAAGGGTCAAGGAGAGACAGAGAGAAACATCAATGTGAGAGAAACACATGGATTGGTTGCCTCCTGCACAAGCCCCAACCAGGGAAGGAGCTTGCCACCAAGGTAAGTGCCCTTGACTGGAATCAAACCCGGGACCTTCAGTCCACAAGCTGGCACTCTATCACCTGAGCCACACCAGCCAGGGCTCCTTTTGCACACTAACAGCCGGGAAGTTCAGTGAAATCTAAACTGGTGACAGTGACAGCAATTTTGAGATGGAGGTTGGGGCCTCATCATCCAACCCAGCCTCTCCTGACTGGTTACAAGTAAACATTAGAGCTTTTGGAAGATCTGATTGGGTAAAACAACAAAGAGAATTTTTCAACTTCAAAATAAAAGAATCATTCCAATGCAAATTCTTATTCCCAACCCCAAGAAAGACATCATGGCCCACAGCAGGCGGAGACCAAGAGGAAGCCCCATCCATAAGCCTCTGGGGGCAGCACCCCTGGGTCCTCATCAAAACCCCAAGGATGGAGGACTCTCAATCCTGGAAGCTTCCCCCCCAAAATGGGGTCAGAGTGACCAGGTGTCAAGAAAGGAGGGAAAGAGGTTGGGTCAGGATGGGACCCCTTGTGGCCATCATTCTTGAGTCCTTTCCATCTGGGGTCACCCTTAGGAAGATAAGGTCAGGATGCAGCCCAGGGTCGCAGCTGCACCATTATATCCAGACTCCATGCAAATGGGGCTCTCCTCCAACTCATAAAAGAGAGCCCTTACCTGGGATGTTGGGGAGACACCCAGAACCCAGGCAACTGAGACAGGACCTCAGCGGCTCCACCATGGACTTGGTACCAAGCTGCGTTTTCCTCCTGATCATTTTTCAAGGTCATTCTCAGGAGTGGGAGCACTGAGACCTGTGCCTGTGCCTGTTTTTGATTCTAAGTGATTCTAAGTCCGCCTTGTGTCTCTGTGTTTGCAGGTATCCAGTGTGAGGTGCAGCTGGTGGAGACTGGGGGAGGCTTGGTGCTGCCTGGAGGGTCTCTGAGACTCTCCTGAGCAGCCTCTGGTTTCACCTTCAGTGACTACTGGATGCACTGGGTCTGCCAGGCTCCAGGGAATGGGCTAGAGTGGGTCTCATGCATTAGTGGTGATGGTAGTAGTTACATAAACTACGCCAACTCTGTGAAGGGCCGCTTCACCATTTCCAGAGACAACTCCAAGAACACGCTGTATCTGCAAATGAACAGCCTGAGGGCTAAGGACACAGCCCTGTATTACTGTGCTAGAGACACAGTGAGGGGAAATCAATGTGAGCCCAGATGCAAACCTCCCTGAGGGAGGCAGCAGGGCTGGGCTGCAGGGAGCATCCAGGACACCAGGGGGCGATCAGGACCAGCAAAGGGAGGGGCAACTCAGAAGCTGTCCCTCGAGGGGTTGTGCAGGCTTCCTATTGGGGTCAATGCTTTCTTCCCTCCTGTTGTCCCTGGGGCAGCTCCTGCTTCCTTCTTTGTGTCTTAAATTAGATTCTCTACAGGCAAAAATGTAGGAAGTGGCTGTGTTTTCAGATCTGGTCGACTTCTCATCTGTGCCCTTCTTGTCATCATGTCCCCATTAGTCGCTTTCTGGGTTGACAAGGAAAACATTGTAAGGATACCTGCCCCCCTCCCTGAGAGTGATGTCTCCCAGCCTCCCACGCAGTGCTGAGCAGGGATCAGGGATTCCAGGCCCCAAACCTCACCTGAGGGTCATCAGCCCTTTGCTCTGACCTCAGAGGAGCCCTTTGGGGACAGTTAGCCACTTGCCTCTCACTGATATGGCTGCACATGGATCTAAGGTCTGACTCTGTAGGCGCTGCCCTTCTGTGAGCCTGGGAGAGAGACCTAGCTCTCAGATTGTCCTCGACAGAGGCAGGACGAAGGCCCAGTGACAGGGCCTGTCACAGCCCTGCTGGGCCCTGTTCCCCAAGAGTCTCAGAACCTGTTCCCGACCGACATGTCCCAACTCCTCTCCCTCTTCCCCTGGAGAATCCACCTGGATCCTGAGAACCTGCTGAAGGAGACTTGGTCCCCACCCACCTCTGCTGTGCCTCCAGTCTCTGCAGACACCACACTATCTTCACCCTCTGTCCTCTGCCGCCCACATTCTCACCCCATCGGGCCTGCACAGGATGTCCCTTGTGGCTATGCTCTGCTCTCTCCTTCCAGTCCTGGTAGGTTTGCCTTAAATGCACCCCAACGCCATCCCCTCATGCGCATCTCCTGTTCCAGGCCCTCCCTGAGATGCCAAGGCCAAGGCTACTTAGGTGGCAAGAAGCAGGCCTCAGGTGCCCTGCAGTGTCCACGTGCAGTGCCCACCTGTAATATCAGGCCATGGAGGACCCTCCTATGCTAGGTGGAGACATAGCTGACCGCTGACCACTGAACACCTCCAACAACTCAGACCTGTGCTGAGGGAAACTCCAGGGAGCTGTGAGCTGCAGAGAATCATGATGGACAAGCCCGTGGCCACTGGGGTCAGAGGGCAGTCAGGGAACGGCTGGTGCCTGGTCACCTATAATGTTGCCGACGTCCCACTGACCAGAGCCCAGGTACACAAGGACCTCTGTGAATCCTAAAAGTGGGGGAACAGCCTGGCCAGCGTGGCTCAGTGGTTGAGCATCGACTTCTGAACCAGGAGATAACTGTTCCATTACCAGTCAGGGCACATGCCCTGATTGTTGACAACATCCCCAGTGTGGAGTGTGCAGGAGGCAGCCAATCAATGATTCTCTCTCATCATTGATGTTTCTGCATCTCTCTCCCTTACCCTTCCTCTCAGATATCAATTAAAATAATTAAATAAATAAATGAAAATATTGCAGGTTTGATGTGCAGTATGGGCATAAATGGGAGGTAACTGATCAGTATTTCTCTCTCACATCAGTGTTTCTCTATTTCCTTCTCTCTCTGTCTTTTCCTTTACCTCTAAAAATCAATGAACACATCTTCAGGTGAGGACAAAGGAAAGATGATCCAGCCTGGCTCATGTTGGTCAGTGGTTTAGTGTTGACCAGGACCCAAGAAGTCACAGGTTCAATTCCAGTGAGGGGTCATGATGGGGTTACTGTCTCCATACGCAGGTGGGCCATGCTGGAGGCAGCCATCCATAATTCAATCTCATGGATGTTTCTATCTCTCTATGCCTCTCCCTCCTCTCTTTCTAAAATCAAGAAAATTATATATTTTTTAAAAAAGATCTATATATCTATATCTATATCTATATCTATATCTATATCTATATCTATATCTACATATCTATGTACCTATATCTATACCTATATCTATATCTATATCTATATATATATCTATATCTAAATACCTATCAATATTTCTCCAAGAAGAGGCACATTGATTTTATCCCTAAGGACTCACTGATTGCTCCCACATCCTACTTCCTGACCACATCCTGCAGCACATCTCCTGCTGTGGAAGAAGAGGTCCCCGGGCACGGTGACCAGGACACCAAGGAGGGCTTGTTTCTCTGAGGGCACAGTCAGCACCTCCTTCCAGGAGAAGCCCTAGAGACCAGGAACTCCCTTCACCTCTTGCCCTGTGTATGTGCAGACACCTCCCATATGCAAATGCCCACATGGCCTCCAGACACATACACAGTGGGTGCCCACTTAAATTCAGAGCCTCCTCGCCCTGGAGAATACTTTCTGGTGGACGAGCACAACACCTGAAAGAGCATGACTCCCATGTGGCTCTTCCTCTTCCTGCTGTCTGCTCCCAGATGTGAGTGACTCAAGGGCTTAGACACGAAGAGATGGGGATCCTGCATCTGAGCCCAGGACTCACTGTGTTCTCTCTGTCACAGGTGTCCTGTCTGAGGTGCAGCTGCAGGAGTCGGGCCCAGGACTGGTGAAGCCCTCGCAAACCCTCTCCCTCACCTGCACTGTCTCTGGATTGTCCATCACAACCAGTGCTTCCTGCTGGCATTGGATCCGCCAGGCCCTGGGGAAGGGGCTGGAGTGGATGGGGCGCATATGTAGTGATGGGAGCACTAACTACAGCCCCTCCCTCAAGAGCCGAACCTCCATCTCCAGAGATACAGCCAAGAACCAGTTCTCCCTGCAGCTGAGCTTGGTGACCACTGAGGACACGGCTGTGTATTACTGTATGAGCAACACAGTGAGGGAAAGTCAGTGTGAGCCCAGACACAAACCTCCTGAGGAGATAGCTGGGCTGGGTTGCAGGGGGCGCTCAGGACACCAGGGGGCTCTCAGGACCACAAAACATGAGGACTAGCTCAGGAGCTGGGACCTGGGGGATATATTCTCTGATGATCTAGTCAGTGGTTTTATTCTCCAGGAGTAAACACCCTCCTCAAGGACTCACTGCCGCTCCCCTTTATGCCTTATATTTCCTTTCACACCACCCCTTAGAGGAAGTCACTTATTTCCTTCGCCCCATTGATCAGTCAGAATGAGTCTTTAATATTTCCTTTCGTCTCTCCTCCAGGAAATGTTGCATTTTAACGAGGCCATTGGGGATGTCATTGGGCAGTGACCAGAGAAATGGTATTGCAGCCCCAGCAACCAATAACCTCAGCTGTGCTAACAAAGGGACAGTCTTCTGTCAGGATCTTCTGTTGGATAAAACACATGAGGGCTTTAATATCACAGAAAGGAACTTGGGAGAACTGATGTGTATTTTGTATTTCAAGAGATTAAGAAAATAAGAGCGTATGAAATGAAAAATACATGGAGTAAGACTAAGAATGCAGATGAAATGTAAGTGAACTTAAAGAGTATAATAGAAACTCTCCAAAATGGAACACACAATAAATTTTCCAGAAAATAGCCAAGTGTCAGGAATGTAAGAGACAATCAAAGCAGTCAGACATATATACTTGTAATTGGAATCCCAGAAAGAAGAGAGAAAGCACCAGAAAGAGTGGTTGAAGGAATGATGGCAAATATTTACAGAATTTTGTGTAAACTATAAAGAGATGTAAGGACACCAAAATACATCAAGATAATAAGAATAAACAAAATTAAAATAAGCCACATTAAAATCAAACATTAAAAGCCAATGAAAAACATAAAATGCCTAAGAGTGGCAAAACACACACACACACGCACACGCACACACACACACACGAATTAAAGAACAAGATTAATAAAAACATCAAAGATCACATGAAAAACTACCAAAACCAGAAAATAATGGATGAGGACTCTAAAGGGATGAAGGAACATTGAAAATCCATCAACTTAGAATTCTAAACTAACTGAAAATGTATTTCAATACTGGATGGAAATTAAATGACAAAATATCAAATTTGTGAGATGCAGCTAGGGCAGTCCTTAAAGGGAAATGTATAGCATTAAACACTTATTTTAGAAAGGAATAAAGATCTTTAAATCAATTGGGTAGAAAATCAAAAAGTTAGAAAAAGGAAAGTACCAAGATGGAGACATAGGTAAATGCTGGTTCTTGCTGCCTCCCACAACCACACGAAATTACAACTAAAATACAGAACAACCTTCATTCCAAACCACCTGAAATCTAGCTGAATGGAAGTTCTACAACTAGGGAGGTTAAGAAGCAAGTACACCCATACTGATGGGAAGGGAGGAGTCATGGAACTGGCTAGTCAGACACCCACATGTGGTGTGTGTTTAATCAGGGGGGATATCTCAAATGTGGAGGCCTCCTGTGAGAAGCAAAGGGTACCAGCCCCACACAATAGCCCCCAACCCAGGTTTCCAGAGCTTGGAAGAGAAGTCCTCATTACTTCAGGTTGTAGAAACCAGAAACAATTGTCAGTGAGTGACATGGAGGCAGCTGAAGATCCAGGCTGTTCCTCTTAAAGGTCCAGCACAGAATTTTACAGGGTCCCACTTCATTTGAGCTCCAGTGGCAGGTGGTGGAATTGGGGGATCCAGGGACATACAGGGAAGAACTGGGTTATCTGGCATTTGGGCAGGAACTGTGGTGGCTTTTTCCCAAACAGGAGTGCTCACAGAGATCATTGCTTCTATGCTGGGACTTCCCCATCACATAGCTCCCTCAAAGCCATATCTGAGTTTCCATCCAGGTGGCTCACATAGTTTGCTCTTCCATGGTGATTCCCTGAAAACCTGCCCCATCCAATTTGCAGCCCCACTCAAACTGTTTGCATCAGCTTTTCCATATGAATGGCTTGTCCTGGCTCAGGCTTCAGACTCTCCTAAAATCTCTCAAACAAGCAGCATCTCAGATCAGCATTCCCAACCTATCAATAGTGGTCAAGACCGGCACTAGCACCAGCCTACTTGCTTCACACTGTTCTCGCCTGGGCACTTCCAAGCCCAAACAAGTAGCAGTCAACTGCAGATCCTCTGTAGCTCCTGCTTCGTGGCCCAGGTAGTGGCTGACTTTGCTCCTTCCAGGAGGCCTAGAGCCAGTGTACCTGGTGGACACCTTCAGACCACACAAGATTACAACTCCACACTTCCAGTAGGACAAGGAGAAGAAGTAAGAAAAGGCGGAGGAGGAGAAGGAGAAGGAGGAGGAGGAAGAAGAGGAGGAGGAAGAGGAGGAGGAGGAGGAGGAGGAGGAGGAGGAGGAGGAGGAGGAGGAAAAAGAAAATCAGAGGAAGGGATAAAAATATGAAAAATGGCAATAAATCCATATCTATCAACAATGGCGTCTAAAAAAAACCAAAATAAACCAACAGAAAACCTAATGAACAAAATAAACTGTTGAATAAAATAGAACCTGAGGCATGGAAACATGGAACAAACTGAGGAACCTCAGAGGGAAGAGGGAGAGGAGAGTGGAAAAAGATTAACCAAAAAACTAATATGCATATATGCATTACCTAAGAACACAGATAGAAGGGTGATGAAAGCCTGGGGTGGGGCAGAAATGGGGTTGAGGGGTGATATGGTTGGAAAAGGGGGAACATTATTAATACTATCAACAGTAAAGGTTTACAAAAAAAATTGGAAAAGGAAGATTAAAATCAACTAAAATCAAGCAGAAGGAAAGAAAAATAAAGATGAACAGTGATTAATGAAATCAAAACAGAAAAATAATAAAGAAAAATGAATCATACCAAAATCTGAATCTTCAAAAAGGTCCTTAAAACTAATCAAATGCTCACAAGACTAGCAAAGAGACAAATGACCAATATCAGTAATTACTTAGGAGATATAAAAAATTCCCCAATGCATTCTTATGACACCAGCATTCTTTGTGCACTCAGTACAAACAAATAGTAAATTACTGACTGAAAACTCTTATTAACATATTTACTAAAACCCTCAAAAGAATATTAGCAAAACCTACTAGCAATATCCTATATAATAAAGAGGTAATATGCAAATTCTCACTTGTGTCATCACAAGATGGTCACCCCCACATCATCACATGATGGCCACCCCACATTGTCACAAGATGGATGCCCCCACGTCATCAAAAGATGGTTACCCCATGTCGTCACAAGATGTCCGCCCCCAAGTCATCACAAGTTGGCTGCCCCCACGTCATCACAAGATGGTCACCACAAGATGGCCACCCTCACATTGTCACAAGATGGCCAGCGGGAGGTCAGTTGAGGGAGACCAGTCCTGCAGGGGAGGGCAGTTGGGGGCGATCGGGCCAGAAGGGAAGCAGTTAGGTGTCAATCAGGCCAGAAGGGGAGTGGTTAGGGAGTGATCAGGCTGGCAGGCAGAAGCCATTAGGAGCCAGTGGTCCCGGAGTGCGAGAGGGATGTTCAACTGCAAGTTAGGCCTGATCCTTGCAGTTGGATATCCCCAAGGGGTCCCAGATTGGAGAGGGTGCAGGCTGGGCTGAGGGACACCCCCCCCCATGCATGAATTTTGTGCACCAGGTCTCTAGTAAGAAAAAATACTACACCATGACAAACCAGGAATTATCCCAACAATTCTAAGCTGATCCAATATTTTTTAATCAACCAATGTAATCCAACAGGTCAACAGTGTAAAGAAGAAAATTCACATGGTCATAAAATTTGATACAGAAAAGTGTGTAACAAAGCACAGCATTCATTCATGATAAAGACGCTTAGGGAACTTTGGATAAAGGGCACTTCCTCAATCTGATCATGGGACTCCTGTAGCTACTATCATACTTGATTGTGGGAAGTTAAATGATTCCCTCTCAGATTGAGACAAATAAAAATGGTTCACTTTTACCACTTGTATTCAACATTGAACTTGACGTAAAGCAAGCACAATAAGACAACAAAAATACATAGAGACATTCAAATGTGAACAGAAGACACAATGTGTCCCTACTTGCGCGTGACATATTTATCTATGAAAAAAATCAAATGAATTGTCTTCAAAATCACTGGTCAATACACAAAAATGGATCTATTTGGAGACTTATCATAGCTGCAGTGGTGTTGCTCCTATGGGGTTGTCAAAGCAGCAAAAAAGGGGATGGAACTGAATTCTTGTGGGAAACCATCCACAGAAACACAGCATTTCACAGAGGTGCAGCCTCAGGAGGAACTTGGTAGCACCACTTGTCACCCAGAATTCACCCTAAATCCCCTGGTGACTGGAGGGGCCTCAGGTGTTTGCTCATTGACCTGATCCCAGGGAACATGAGACCTCCAGCCTTTTTAGGACAGGAAGTAGGTTTGCACCTGGGATCCAGGAGCCCCCTGAAGTCTGGCTGCCCCAATCCTCCCACAGAAGCGGGGAGAGGGTGCCCCCTAGTGGTCACACTTCAGAGTAGGTTCCAAGGTCCTCAGAAAACACCCTGGGGTGTAAAGCTGGGGAGGTGCTCAGTGAGCTTTTAAACTGACATTGAAACTTACATGCATTTTAGAGGGAAGGGAGGGAGGAAGTCCCTGTCTCTTCCCGGCACCTGGGAAAACGGACTTTTCCCTAATTTAGGTTTGTGTTTCCCTCAGCCCTCATGGGGCCTGACCAGTTGGCTTCCGTGGGTCCCCCACAGAGAGGTCCAGCGACAGCCTGCAGGAGAGGGGGTCTGGGTGGTTCTTTTTCATTAAGTCTTTGGAGAGAGGTTCCAGCCCAGCTCTCTATGCACCCCTGTACCCTGGCACCTGGGGCTGCCCTTCTGGGGGCCTCTCCATCCTAGTTCCCCTCGTCCTAGCAACACAGACAACCACCAGGTCTGTTGGTCCACCTGGCAGGACCCTGGCTGCCTGCATGCTGTGCAGGGGCCTTACAGTGTTAACTAAACATTAGGAGGGGCCCTAGCCATTCTGGCTCATCAGCCTGAGGACTGAGGGGCCCTGGATTTGATTCCTGTCAAGGGAATTTTGCCACTGGTTGGTTCTTGTATACCAATTTGTTTCCATGTCTATCTGTTCAGATTCTTTAGGATTTTCTATGTGAATAATGACATCATCTCTGAATAGAAAAGCCCGCTTCCTCCATGCAGGCTCTGGGCTCCCAGGGTGGGCATGGGTGTGGGAGCGAGCCCCCTGGGACTTGGGGAGAAGCCGGGAGGCACTGGGATGGCCCCTGCAGGTGAAATCCCGACCCCCAGACACCACCTCCATCCTGTCTGCTCTGGGGAACTCAGGAGCCCACTGGCCACAGGCTGTCTCTTTTCTTAAAGGTGACTGAGCTGAGGGTGGACCACAGAGGCCTGTCTCCTGCAAATTGAATCAGGAAAAACCCCAAGAGGGTGGGGAGGAGGGTGCTGCACTTGCCTTTCAGGGTAGACTCCACACCCCACGCACTGCCTCTCTGTCCCCATCAGGGAGGCCGGAGGGGCCCCTCCTGTCTAGGCTCAGAGCCTCATGTCCCTATGGGCGGTGGGGCTTTATATGGCTTCCTGTCCTGGGGCTGTTCCTCTGTGAGGGCAGGTGCAAGTTTGCGAAGCCATCAGGTGGGTCCCCACAGCCGCCCAGGGGTTCCCTCTGCATCCCTCAGGGCCTGAGGGGGTGGCCCTGCAG
>NW_005871427.1:500895-501884 GCF_000147115.1 Myotis lucifugus | reverse complement strand
CCAGAGGTGGGTAGAGGAGCCACCACAGGGGGTGCCAGGAAAGTGTCCTAAGCACAACCTCCCGTTCTGTGACTCTCTGTCAGGAGCCATGACTATTTGATTATATTTGATTTGATTTGATTTGATTTGATTTATTAACTAGAGGCCCAGTGCACAAAATTTGTGCACAGGAGGGTGGTGTTTCTCAGCCCAGCCTGCACCCTCTCCAATCTGGGACCCTCAGGGGATGTCCAACTGCAGGGATTGGGCCTAACTGGCAGTTGAACATCCCTCTAGCAATCCGGGACCACTGGCTCCTAACTGCCTCTGCCTGCCAGCCTGATCACCCTTAACTACCTCTGCCTGATGGCCTGATTGTCCACAACTGCCCTCCCCTGGTGGCCTCATCACCCCCAACTGCTTTCCCCTGCCAGCCTGATTGCCCCTAACCACCTCTGCCTTGGCCCCCGCCACCATGGCTTTTTCCAGAAGGACATCTGGAAGGAAGTCCGGAAGATGTCTGGTCTAATTAGCATATTATGCTTTCATTAGTATAGACTAGGAGCCCGGTGCACAAAATTCATGCACATTAAAAGGGAATTAATTAGCAGAAATATTTTAATATTGCTATTTGCCCTTTCTCAATAATAGAAGTGTCAGAGGTGAAAGGAAATTAGTAAAATGTATATGAAAATCATATATAAATTTATTAATAAATAAACAGTAACAAAATGATATAACAACAATAGAGGCATTATATAAAAAAACAAAAATATATGAACAAAAACATGATATAAAGACAACAAAAACACAATATAAAAACAACAGTGATGCAATGACTGATAAAGTGATTAAACTTATTCTAATATCTCTCTGTATACCACATTAAAAGTGAAAACACTTTCAGAGTGCTTGACTAATTTCCCTTGTGATGAAGTATTTAGAACTTTAACTTTAATGTCACATGCTCGTTCAAACTCGAGAGAAAGCAACATATAACTGACCATGTG
>NW_005871427.1:498197-500795 GCF_000147115.1 Myotis lucifugus | reverse complement strand
TCTTGGAATCAGAACAACTCTCCCTCTGCAGATCCTGTAATACTTCAGCTCAATATGTAGGTCATATCTTTGATAATAAATCTGGTACCATTACAAAGACCCCATTTACTATTAAGATTCTCAATAGCATGATGATTGCATCCACTTTCAATTTTAATTTATGACACAGTATTCCCAAAGGAGTAATATTATTAAGAAATTCAATGGGAAAATTTTCCTTTTCAGCATCATCTGTGGAGTCAATGGAATCATCACTCAAATATGTGTGAAAATCTCCATCAAGTATACCCAAAATTTCTTCATTTACCTTTGAACGTGCTCATTTTTTGGACAAAGAATTGCATGTTTAGATATATTTTTAATATTATCTATAGATATTGTTTTTCCAAAGTTAGCTTCAATAATAGATCCATTACAAATCATTTCACAGGGGTTTTCAATAATATCCATTCCTAAATGAAAACTGCTATCAAGTTTGCCATCCCCAAGTTTTCCTAACCATTCACTACAAGCAGAATCCTCTGATCTCATATTTGTTGTAAGAGACAACTTTCTGAAACATCCCCAAACACTGCAGTACTTTAAACTCATTTGTACTATGGCCAATCGCATAGCATGCAGTACAATACTGAGACATTGTCGAAAATCCCCTCCAAGAAGGAGAACTTTCCCACCAAATACAACATTAAATTTCATAATTTCTCTTAGTAATCTGTCTATGGTGTTTATAGCATGACTGGATGCCATGGTGCATTCATCAATAATGAGAAGTTGGGCCTTTTTAATAATTTTAGCAACTTCACTCTTTATATCGAGTCTAGAAATTGAAGTTTTATTTAGTGGAATGGGTAATTTATATTGGGAATGAAAGGTGCTTCCACTGAGAAGTAAATTTGCAGCAATTCCTGTAGATGCTGTGGGTAAAACAGTACTACCACAACCTCTAATATAATATATTAAAACTTTATAAAGATATGCCTCCACGCTCCAAGGGCCAGTTCCTGCCTCAAACCTCGCCCTTACCAGAAACAGCTTGGGGAGGGCACAGCTGTGGCTAAGAGGACCCAAGACTCAGTGCGTCCACACTCCGAGGGCGGGTTCCTGCGTGAAACCTCACTGCACTCACAGGAAACAGCTTGGGAAGGGTGCAGCCGTTTCCAAGACAACCCCTGCAGGACTAACTTCCTTCCGGTTGGTCAAGCCTTGGTCCTGATGTTATACCCAAGGTTTTTATATAAATAGATTGTTGTTAATTCTCAGCCTAGGATATTTTCCCATTGATTTTTAGTGAGAATGGAAGGGATATGAAGAGACTGACAGAGAGAGAAATATCCATGTGAGAGAGGCACACCTATTGGTTGCCTGTTGCACACGCTCCCCCAGGACCATGGGATCCTGCAACCCAATACCTGCCCTTGACCTGAATCTTGCAAAGGTCCCTTCAGTCCCCAGGTGGACGCTCTATCCACTGAGCCACACCTGCCTGGGCAGGAGCCATCTCTCTTTTCTGACTAACCACTGGGGTCACTTTAGAAGGTAGAGCTTCTATCCACCCACATGGGTGATTTGGTGTTTCAGCTGCTCCTGCTCCTACTCCCTGCAGAGAACCGCCCCCCAGCATCCTGTGGTCAGTGTGAGGGCACCTCATAAGGAGACAAAACAGAAGCCCAGGCCTATGTCCTTCCCCTGTGGGTCCCCAGACCTAAGGATGCTCACCTGCACCCTCTGTTCCCAGGTTCACCAAGCTTCCCAGCTCTGGGGGGCACATATTTTGTGTCTGACCCACAAGCACATGGTGTGAAACCCAAGAACACGAGGGCCAGGCCTCTTTCTTCTTCACTGATTTGTCCTTGTTGCATAGAGGGACACGGGTGTGTCACTGGCCCTCAGTGCAGGTGGAATGAATGAATGAATGAATGAATGAAATCCAATCCATTAATATTGGTAAATAGGCACTGGAATTAGTATAAGGTCCACAACGCCCACACCCACGGGCCTGTGTATGAGCATCCTGTCTGTGGACCTGCCTTGGGTCCCACTTGCCCAAGGACCCGGCTCAGGAGAAAACTGGCTGCAGAACTGGGGTCCGTGCCTCAGTGGGCTGTGCGCACCCAGGGCCTTATATCAGTGAGCGATGCTCAGGCAAATGCCAGACTTGGCTTCCTGTGTAAATACAGCCAACGGGGCCACAGAGCCTGCTGAGTCTGTCTGACCCAGGGACATGGCTGTCTCCTTCCTCATCTTCCTTCCCGTGCTGGGGATCCCTTGGGGTCAGTGTCTGGGTATGTGGGGGTTAGCAGCCGTGTTCTCAGAGACATGGACTGATGAACCTTGTTGCTTCCTTCTGTCCCAGGTGTCCTGTCCCAGGTGCAGCTGCAGGAGTCGGGCTCCACGGTGGTGCAGCCCTCACAGACCCTGTCCCTCACCTGTGCCATCTCTGGGGACAGTGTATCCAACAACAGTGCTGCTTGGCACTGGGTCAGGCAGCCCCCAGGGAAAGGGCTCCAGTGGCTGGGAAGGACCTGCTTTGAGTCCAAGTGGTACAGAGAGTACACACCATCTCTCCAAAGTTGGTTAGTCATCGACCCTGACACATCC
>NW_005871427.1:490094-497577 GCF_000147115.1 Myotis lucifugus | reverse complement strand
CACTGGCCCCCTGCCACATCCTGGTTATACAGAATTGTCCTCCCCCACAGACGGCCTGGTCACCCCAACTGCCCCCCACAACAGCCTGGTCGCCTCATACTACCCCCCAGCTGGCCTGATCACCCCCAACTTCCCCCCCTGCCTGCCTGGTCGCCCCTAACTGCCCCCCCACTGGCGTGGTCACCCCTCATGGGCCTGCCCGCCAGCCTGGTCGCCCCACACAGCCTGCTTGTTCAGTCATTTGGTCATCCCTCACTAACAACCCTGCCAGTCTGGTCACCCCATGCAGCCTGCTGTTCAGTCATTTGGTCATCCCTCACTAACCCCCCTGCCAGCTTGGTCACCCCATGCAACCTGGTTATTCAGTTGTTAGGTCATTCCTCAATAACCCCCCTGATGGCCTGGTTGTAGGCGGACATCATGTGATGGTGTGATGGTCAATTTGCATATTACCTCTTTATTATATAGGATAATTCAGTGACTGAAAGTAACCTCGCAGGAGGCTCTGATCACGCATTCCTACCTGGACAGTCCTGGAGGGTTGGCAGGCCTCAGGCCTATGATTTTTTTTACTAAAAGGCTCTTCTTTGCCTTGAGCAACCCCGTCCATTATTCCTGTGCATCTGGGTTAACACACTATTGACATCAGCATGACCACCCTCAGGAGAGCAAATCTTGGCCTTCCATGCGTCCTCTCTGGAGAATTATCTATGGAAGCCCTTTACCCATTTTTTAATTGGATTGTTTGTCTTCTTTTTGTTAAATTGTACGAGTTCCCTGTATATTTTGGAGATTAACCCCTTGTCGAATGTATCCATGCTGTTGCAAATGGTAAGAGTTCTTTCTTTTTTACTGCTGCATAATATTCCATTGTGTATATGTACCACAGTTTTTTAATTCACTCATCTCCTGGTGGACACTTAGGCTAATTCCAAACCTTAGCTGTTGTAAATTGTGTTGCTCTGAACATAGGAGTGCATATATTCTTTCTGATGAATGTTTCAGGTTTCTTAGGATGTATTCTTAAAAGTGGGAACACTGGTTACATGGGAGTTCCATTTTTAATTTTTTGAGGAATATCCATATTGTTTTCCATAATAGCAGCATCAGTCTGTATTTCTAATGGCCAAATAAACTGATGAACCAAAATAGACCCAGAGACATAGAAGCAGGAACAGACTATTGAAACTCAGACAGAAGGCAGGGGAGGGTGGGTGGAACGAGATCAACCAATGAACTTGTATGCAAATATGCCTAACCTGTGGACACAGACAATGGGGTGGTGAGTGTGGGGAGGGGGACAAGACTGGGCTGTAAGAGTTAATGGGGGAAAGGGGAACCTATGTAATACTTTCAACAATAAGGATTTTAATAAAGACAGAGAGACAGCAAATCTTGTAAAGGATCCTCTTGTCCAGTCCCCACTGTGCTCTCTCCCACCTCTATGTCCTCTTCCTCACCTTCCCTCCTTAACTTCAAATGCACAAACGCAGCTGCGAATGGTTATTCTCTGGAGCATTTGAGGTCTGGCTCTCCAATAGTTGTCATTAGTTTGGCTCCAAAAAGTCTTATAACACATTCTCTTCATGTTTGGATATTACTTACATCAACATATCATCTTTTCTTCATTTAAAACATCCATTCATACATATTTTTCTCTTGTGTGCAGAGGAAAGGACACAGAATTATTAAAAACCTGCTACCTTGCCAGGATGAAGCCTAAAGAGTTCACAACCTTTGGTGCACGGGCTGACACCCCAACCACTGAGCAACACCAGCCAGGGCTCTATTTTTAAAAGATGGAATCTCTCCCACATTGAGAGGCTGGGAACACAGGCCTTTTGCACATGAGCAGCAGGGAAGTCGAGTGGAATCTGTGGTTTCAGGCAGGCAGCTGCGTGCTTGTGACAGGGACAGCATGTTTGAGACGGAGGCTGTGGCCACAGCATACACCTCAGCCTCTCCTCCCTCATCACTTGTACACGTTCGAGTTTTTGATAGGGGAGAAATAGAATGTGGGGAACCAGCTGGAATTGTAAGACATAGTAATCCTGCTCTGTTAACCGTGATTCTTTATTCTGATTAAAGAAGCACATTCTCACCTAGCTGGCAGCTGCACTGGGGACCTGGGAGCTCACCTGAAAGATGGATTTGCTGCAGGAACCAACCCACCTGCCCTTGGAAATCCCCAGCCCTCTGCTCCCTGTCAGTGGCCCCTTTGGCATAGCCTTTGCCTACTTCCCCATGACATTGTTTTTCCTTTTATTCAATACTAGTGGCCCGGTACAGGAATTTGTGCACAGGTAGGGTCTGGCAGACCTGCCCAGATGGGGGCCCATGGGCCCCAGCCAACAGGGGGAGGGGCCATGAGCAGTTGGCCAACAGGCCCCACCCCTGATCAGGGTGTTTGGGAATTATTGGGGCCGGACCAGCTGGGGGTAGAGGGGGGCCGATCATGGCTCGGATCAGGCTGGTTGGTGGCCACAGTGCGCATCATAGTCATGGGTTGTTCTGGTCATTCCATTCGTTCTGCTGTTCTGGTCGCTGGGCTTTCATATATATACAAGACACTTAGCATATTAGGCTTTTATTATATAGGCTAGACAAGCAGCTGGCTTATGGTGGGGTGTAGACCATATTTTTGTAAATGACTGGTTGCTCTTCCATATTGCCCACAAAATTAGAATAAATGCTTATATTTGATTCAACCCTGCCTCTGCTTAATTGGCTCAAGTAGTGACAGGCAGCAGGGACCCATGCATTGTCGCATTCCATATTCATGTGCATGAGATGTGATTGGGAAAAACAACAAAGACAATCTATCATCCTATACAATAAAGAGCTAAAATGCAAATGGTCATCACGCCATCACACTGTCACGCCGGGACCAGGGGACCTGAGGCTGGGCTTGGGGATCTGAGGCTGGGCCAGGGGACCTGAGGCCGTGCCTGCCCCTTGCGGGGCTTGATGGGAGTGTGGTTGGCTGGGAATGGGTCTGGCCTGATTTCGAGGCACGTGCGGGTGAGTAGAGACTTGACTCTGGGTCCTGCAGCATGCCCCAGACTCTGAAAGGAGGGAGATTTTCATATAAATTTTACCAATTTTTTTCATCTCTGACACTTCTATTATAGAGAAAGGGCAAATAGCAATATTAAAATATTTCCTCTAATTAATTCCCTTTTAATGTGCACGAATTTTGTGCACCAGGCCACTAGTTATCAAAATAAAAGTATCATTCCAAAGCAAATTCTTATTCCCAAACCCAAGAAAGGCAACATGTCCTACAAAGGGGGGAAGGAGAGGAAGAGGAAGCCCCATCTATGTGCCTCTGGGGGCAGCACCTCTGTGTCTTCATCAAAATCACAGGATGGAGGACTCTCAATCCTGGAAGCTTCCCCCAAAGGAATGGGGTTAGGGTGACTGGTCTCAGGAAAGGACAGAGGGAAGGAGGGTCAGGACGGGACCCCTTGTGCCAGCATCCTTGAGTCCTTTCCATCTGGGGTCGCCCAGAGGATAACAAGGTCAGGCATGCAGCCCAGGGTCCCAGCTGCACACTTATGTCCAGACTCCATGCAAATGTGGCTCTCCTCCTGCTCATAAAAGAGGGCCCAGCCCCACATGCTGTGGAGACACCCAGAACTCAAGTGCCTGAGACAGGACCCCAGCGGCTCCACCATGGACTTGGTGCCAAACTGCGTTTTCCTACTGATCATTTCTCAAGGTCATTCTTAGAGAGGGGAGCACTGAGACCTGTGCCTGTGCCTGTTTTTGATTCCATGTTATTCTAAGTCTACCTCCTGTCTCTGTGTTTGCAGGTGTCCAGTGTAAGGTGCAGGCGGTGGAGTCTGGGGGAGGCATGGTACAGCCTGTAGGGTCTTGGAGACTCTCCTGTGCAGCCTTGGGATTCACCCTCAGTGACTATGAAAAGATCTGGGTCCACCAGGCTTCAGGGAAGGGGCTGGTGCCGGAAGCCAGTCCATCCTTGCTGCTTGACACAGTCGCTGCAGGAAAGAAACATCTGCACAGCATATGTTTCAAGGGACCTGGCGTATATAGCATACTGTTCTTAATATGTTTGCTCCCCTTAGCGCTATGTGTTTTAACCAAGGTCGCCTCTCTGAGAAAGGTTGTTTCCCCAGGTAGGGATTTTTCCCTGAATTTAGGGAGGGGATAAAACCCCTTAACTAAGTGCCAGGCGGGTAGTTAATCACTTTAACTACAAACAATCACCCTTAAGCTACATAATCTTTACTCCCTGGAATGGAGATAAGAAACGCCCTAACCTTTGCAATAGAAATTGACAGGATTAAAATCAACTGGCATAAATACAGATGTAACAAGACAATAAACACCAGAACTTCGCTGGAGATCCAGACCAGAACTTGGCTGGAGATCCTGGCTAGAGATCCTGGCTAGGCTGCTGATCAACTGAAGGCTGTCTCCTTGTCATTCCTTCTTCTTCGACTCCATCCATACCTTTGGGGACCCCTGGACCTGCTGGGGTTGGACCCCAACAGGCTGGAGTGGGTCTCACTCATTATTCATACTAGCTCTGATTGTCCTCGATGGAGGCAGGACAAGGCCCAGTGACGGGACCGCTGGGCCCTGTTCTCCATGGGTCTCAGAACCCGGTCCCGGGGGACACATCCCTATAGCTGTCCTGCTTCCCCTGGAGAATCCACCTGGATCCTGAGAACCTGCTGAAGGAGACTTGGTTCCCACCCACCTCTGCTGTCCCTCCAGGCCCCTCAGACACCACCCCATCCTCTGCCCTCTGCCGCCCGAATTCTCACCCCACCAGGCCTGCACAGGACGTCCCATAGGGCTGCACTCTGCCCTCCCCTTCCAGCCCTGGTAGGTTTTGCCTTAAATGCACCCCCACATGCCCTCATGCCCATCTGCTGTGCCAGTCCCTCCCTGAGATGCCAGGGCCAGGGCCACTCAGGCAGCATAAAGCCAGCCTCAGCCACCCTGCAGTGCCCATGTGCAGTGCCCGCATGTGATGTCAGGCTGTGGGGGCCTCACCTGTGTCAGGTGGAGACACAGCTGACCACTGACCTCAGAGAACCTCCAACAGCTCACACCTGTGCTGAGGGAAACTCCAGGGAGCTTTGACCTGCAGAGAATCATGATGGACAAGCCCGTGGCCACTGGGGTCAGAGGGCAGTCAGAGAACGGCTGGTGCCTGACCAGAGCTCAGGTACACAGGGACCTCTGTGAATCCTAAAAGTGTAGGAACAGCCTGGCCAGCGTGTCTCAGTGGTTGAGCATTGACTTTTGAACGAGGAGGTCTCTGTTGTATTCAGTCAGGGCACATGCCCAGGTTTGAGCAACATCCCCAGTGTGGAGTGTGCAGGAAGGCAGCCAATCAATGATTCTCTCTCATCATTGATGTTTCTGTCTCTCTCTCTCTCTCCCTCAACCTTCCTCTCTGATATCAATTAAAAAACAATTAAATAAATAAATGAAAATATTGCAGGTTTGATTCGCAGTATGGGCATAAATGGGAGTTAACTGATCAGTATTTCTCTCTCACATCAATGTTTCTCTATTTCCTTCTCTCTCTGTCCTTTCTTTTCCCTCTAAAAATCAATGAACACATCCTCAGGTGAGGACAAAGAATAGATGATCCAGCCTGGCTCATGTCGCTCAGCGGTTGAGTGTCGACCCAGGACCCAAGAAGTCACAGGTTCAATTCCCAGTGAGGGCTCATATGGGGTTACTGTCTCCATAACCTGTGGGGGTCATGCTGGAGGCAGCCAATCCATGTTTTTCTCTCATGGATGTTTCTATCTCTCTATGCCTCTCCCTTCTCTCTCTAAAAATCAAGAAAATTATATTTTTTGAAAAAAGATCTATATCTATAACTATAATAATATCTAAACCTATATCTATATCTATATCTATATCTATATCTATATCTATATCTATATCTATATCTATATCTATATCTATCTATATCTATCAATATCCCTGGAAGAAGAGGCACATTGATTTTATCCCTAAGGACTCACTGATTGCTCCCACATCCTACTTCCTGACCACATCCTGCAGCACATCTCCTGCTGTGGAAGAAGAGGTCCCTGGGCACAGTGACCAGGACCCCAAGGAAGGCCTGGTTCTCTGAGGGCACAGTCAGCACCTCCTTCCAGGAGAAGCCCCAGAGACCCAGGCCTCCCTTCACCTCTTGCCCTTTGTATGTGCAGACACCTCCCATATGCAAATGCCCACATGGCCACCAGACCCACACACACAGTTGGCATCCACTTAAATTCAGGGCCTCCTCACCCTGGAGAATACTTTCTGGTGGAGAAGGACCTCACCTGCAAGAGCATGACTCCCATGTGGCTCTTTCTCTTCCTGCTGTCAGTTCCCAGATGTGAGTGACTCAAGGGCTTAGATGTGAAGAGATGGAGATCCTGCATCTGAGCCCAGGACTCACTGTGTTCTCTCTGTCCCAGGTGCCCTGTCTGAGGTGAAGCTGCAGGAGTCAGGCCCAGCACTAGTGACGCCCTCACAGACCCTCTCCCTCACCTGCACTGTCACTGGTTACTCCATCACCAGTGGTTACTGCTGGAGCTGGATCCGCCAGCCACCCGGGAAGGGGCTGGAGTGGATGGGGCGCATATGTTATGATGGAAACCTTTACTACACCCCCTCCCTCAAGAGCCGAACCTCCATCTCCAGAGACACGTCAAAGAACTAGTTCTTCCTGCAGCTGAGCTCCGTGACCACCGAGGACAGAGCTGTGTATTACTGTGCAAGAGACACAGTGAGGGGAAGTCAGTGTGAGCCCAGACACAAACCTCCCTGAGGGAGGCAGTTGGGCTAGTTTGCAGGGGATGCTCAGGACACCAGGGGGCCTCAGCACCACAGAGCATGATGATCAGCTCAGGATCTGGGACCTGGGAGATATATTCTCTGATGATCTGGTCAGTGGTTTTATTCTCCAGGAGTAAACACCCTCCTCAGAGACTCACTGCCTCTCCCCTTTATGCCTTACATTTCCTTTCACACCACCCCTAGAGGAAGGCACTTTCTTCCTCTGCCTCATTGATTTGTCAGAAGGAGTCCTTAATATTTTCTTCGGTCTCTCCTCCAGGAGACATTGCCATTTTAAGGAGGCCATTGGGGACGTCGTTGGGCAGTGACCAGAGAAACGTTATTGCAGCCCCAGCAACCAATAGCCTCGGCTGTGCTAACAAAGGGGCAGTCTTCTGTCAGGAGCTTCTGTTGGATAAAACACACAAGGGCTTTAATCTCACAGAAAGGAACCTGGTAGAACTGCTCTGTATTTTGAATTTCTAGAGGTTAAGATAATAACAAAGTATGAAATGAAAAATACATGAAGTAAGACTAACACTAAAGGTTAAACATAAGTGAACTTAAAGATGTATAATGGAAGCTTTCCTACATGGAACACCAAATTAGTTTTCTAAAAAATAGTCAAGGGTCAGGAATATAAGAGACAATAAAACAGTCA